>NC_056526.1:189324985-189481189 GCF_019175285.1 Sceloporus undulatus | reverse complement strand
CTATCTATCTATCTATCTATCTATCTATCTATCTATCTATCTATCTATCTATAAAATTACCACCAGCAAGTTCTTCCTAATGTTTAGATGTAATCTTTTTTTCTTTCTTTCTTATAATTTGAATCCATTGGTCCATGTTCTAGTCTCTGGAGCAGGGGTAAAAAAACCCAAATCTCCATTTTCTACATGGCATCCCTTCAGATAGCTATCATGACACCGCTCTGTCTTCCCTTCTCCTAAACCAACACAGCTCATGAAGTCATTCCACATAAGGCTAGTTTCCAGAACTTTGACCATCTTAGCCACTCTTCTCTGGACACTTTCCAGCTGGTCAATGCCCTTCCTGAAATGCGGTTCCCAGAACTGGACGCAGGATTCCAAGTATCCATATCCATGTCTGTACTTTTATTTGTCCATTGGTTAACATCTGTATTTAGTTCATACTCGCATAAGCAGAGTCCCTCAAATGTACCCACTGCACACCCAGATGAGCATTCTTGGATGATCCATAACTATTCATGTGCAATGGAACTGCATGCAGAATTCTGCTTCTTCAAACTTAAACTGAATGTGGATGTTTTGCTTCTCTTCTGTAGGGGTCCTTAGACACAAGGAAGACAGCAACAGGGTTCCAGCCTTCTGACAAAAAAAAAGGCACTACATTAATGCAGGATTTAGGTGAGTAAATGCAAACCAGTCACTGTATCCCTCTATAGTACGAAGCGATGTTGTTCCTAACTGGAATTTATTGTGCTTCCCCTATATCTTCATATTTTGTGCAATCAGGTTTCTCCAAACTCACCTCAACATTTTGCTTTGGGACATACTTAGTGTCTGTTTAGAAGATGGAAGAATTCCTAAGCCTCAGTTCAGGTGAGCAACCTGAAGTTGCCATTTCGGAAGCTTTCAGAGTTGGGGCACAAAAGCAGCTCACCGTGCCTCTGCTAAGATCCTAATATTTACAATCCTCTAATCCCTTCCAGTCCAGTGAGTCTATGAATTTGAATTTGAGATCCAAAGTATGCAAGACATTAGCCATTCATGAATATGTACGGTTAAAAAAAAAAAGGAAAAAAGACTGTGCAAAGCTTTGAGTATCTCTTTGCCAGAGAAAGAAAACGGAGTCTATTCTTAGCTACAGGAAGAGTAAAGTTAGTTACAGAGAAAAAGAGCCTCAATTGTTGCGTAGAAGCCATGAAACATTTAGCATACTCAGCTGTAAGCACAGAGAAGCATGGTTGCATCCCATTCCAGTGTTGACAAACTTAGTCAGAGCATGCAAACAGGCCACCATCTATCTTGTGTTTATTGAAAGATCCTTTACTCAACCGTTGGCTGTACTATTTTGATGTTATGGAATATTCATAAACCTTTCTTCTCCTTTTCTGCAACCTTTTTTATTACATTCTTTTTAGATTTGAACATTACAAAACTACCAAGCATACTAAATGTTCAAGAATAATGACAAAAGAGAGGACAATAGAAAAATAGAGAACAAGAGAGATAACACTCAGACCACCACACCATGCTGACTCTCTTATGTTCTGCATAACAACAATGTGTCCAGCCACTTCAGTAGAAGAACATGTGCATGAGTAAGACCCCAATAAGAATCTCACCATGTTCTTCATTCAAATCTTTTGCATCCATCCCCTTAAATCATTTCATGCAAGGAACTCTGGTGCTATGTCTGCATTAATGATAAAATATGAATTGGAAGCTTCCAATTTATGCCTGAGTCTAAAGAAAAGTGTTTCTGAATTGCCGAGCCCCATTATTCCCACTCCGACCCCCTTCCCCAGCCTCCCACATTTACAGGCCCATACATTTTAATAACTTTTGCTCAATCAATTTCTGGATGGCGTTTTTATTTTTACTGAACACCCTGTAAATTTTCTCTGAGATTGGCAAGTTGAAAAGCAGCCAAGGGGGGAAATGTCATTTGAAAGAAATCACCCCGACAGGCTCCATCAGTTGCCAATGAGGAATCAGAATGGATCAGAACAGTCCCTTTGAAACTGGAATGAAGTTACTAGTCCTTAAGAGGTAATGTGTAAACAAGACCAGCAGCTGAAGCCTCTGCTATCAGTGAATCTGTGGTTACCATCCAGACTTTAAGGGGGGGGGGGAATCCCCAAAATAGATTCAGTGTCTTCATAGTTAACGTTCATACTGAAACCCAGAGGAGATTCATCATCCCATTGACAGCACTGCAGAAATAATGCAGTTTGACACTGCTTTAACTGTCATGGCTCCATCCTACAGATTCCTGGGGTTTGTCATTTGTTGTGGCAACAGAGCTCTCTGACGGAGAAGACTAAGACTGCAGTCAAGAAATAAGAAGATGGCTAGGACTGGGGAGGGCAGATAGGAAAGAACTTGACAAAAGCCTAAAGTAAAAAGATACAAAATTGAACACCAAAGTTAGGATCATCCAAACCAGCATATTTCCCATTGCTAGGTACTGTACTGACACAAGGGCTGAATAGTTAAGAAAGCGGACAGAAAGAAAATAAATTCATTCGAGATGAAGAGTGCTGAGGAAACCATGGACAGCCAAAAAGATTTTTAAAAATGAGTCTTAGGCCAGATCAAGCCTGAATTCTCCTTGGAAGCCATGATGATCAAGATGAGGCTGTCGTACTTTGGCCACATCAAGAGAAGGCATGAATCATTTGGAAAGCCAATAATGCCAGGAAAGGTTGAGGGCAGCAGAAAGAGAGGAAGAACACTTGCCAGGTGGATGGAGTCAAAGAGGCCAAGGGAATGAATTTGCAGGACCTGAGCAGAGCAGTGGAGGACAGGGTTGCCATGAACTGGAGTCAAGTGAAGGCAGTTAACAACAACAACAACAAAAACCCCACCACACACACACAATCAACATTTTGTTCTCAAAGTTGTGTTCTTTAAGCAGAGGCTGAATGGCCATCTGTTGGGAGTGGAATCATAGAATCCTAAAGTTGGAAGAGACCCCAAGGGCCATGCAGTCTAACCCCCTACAATGCAGGAACTCTCAGTCAAAGCATCCCCAACAGAAGCACCCCCAACACAACCAGAAGCTTTGATTGTGAGTTCCTGCATGGCAGGGGGTTGGACTGGATGGCCCTTGAGATCTCTTCCAATGCTAGGGTTCTAAGATTCTAAGATTTATTCAGAGGTGGTTTCCCTTCGCTTTCCTCTGAGGCTGAGACAGTGTGACTTGCCCAAAGTTATCCACAGGGTTTGCATGGCCAAGTGGGGATTCAAACCCTGGTCTCCAGAGTCATCGTTCAGTGCTGAAACCCGTACACCATGCTGACTCATGGCACCATTACAGCTTTTAATCCCTCTCCCTGAAACCAGCTCAGCATCTTGGATATTTCCTTTAAATTTCAGACTAGATCCCAGAGTGGATTCTTTCCCTTTCCCCACAGACCAATCCTGCAAAGCTGCCTTTCTTGAGGCAGAGCAGATTTGGTTTTGCAAGCAGTTATATCAATGATGTTCCAACCAAGGGTTAAATAGAGGGGGGGGGATATTGAGGGACCACCATCACTCTTCCCATGCCCCCCCCATCTCACCTGCCAGCCACTTAGTGCCATAAAAATACAGAGAGAAATAAGTCAGAACATTAGTGGCATCAAACAAAATATTTCTTTTGGGAGCAAAATGAGCAAGAAACACACTCCCTATTGAGAAGGGATGGGCTGACAAGGGGAGGGGGAGAGAAAGGCATTGTAGGTGAAGAGGAAATTACTTGGGCAATTCACCAAGCAATTTGGGGGGACGTGCTGCAGGGATAATATATTCTGAGTGGCTAGAATTTCATTTAATTCTCTTCCTTTGTGGAGTGCATTTTGCAGGGTTTTGAGTCATCATACCTCTTCCCTGTTCTGCTTCTTCTTCCCTTCCTTTTTGGACTTGTTGCCCTAGGCTGGCTCATCATCGCTTTGGCACTCGGTTTTGCACTAAGACAACCAGATTCCCCCTGAATTCTCCTCTGCTCTCCTGGCATACTTTTGAGCAGTGAGTATTCTCCAAATATTTAAGGAATCGTACATACGGAATGAAGGACCAGTGTTTGAGCGCTTGAGTATGACTCTGGAGAACAGGGTTTGAAACCCAGCTCAGCCATAGAAACCCACTAGGTAACCTTGGGCAAGTCCCATGCTCTCAGCCTACTTTGGCCTCAGAGGATGGCCATGGCAAACCCCCTCTGAACAAATCTTGCCCAGAAAAGCCCTTGGGGGAGCCATAAATCAGAAACGACTTGACGGCACACAACAACATAGGGGAATATCCTTTACATCTTTCTCTGTCTTCTGCTGTATTTACATTTTCAAAGTGCAACATTTCCCTTTCGTGTCTCTATGTTTAACCAAGAGCTTCAAAGTAATAAGTTAAAAAAGTGCAGTTAAGTGAACCATGTTAGTTCTTATGGTAAGAGGAACAGTACAGTTTTCCCTCCATAGCCATGGATTCTGCATCCATGCATCCATCCAATATTTTCAACCATGCACAGCTTGAAATTATTGGTTTAAAAAAATTCCAAAAAGCAAATCTTGATTTTGCCATTTTATATAAAGGGCATTTACTGCACCACTGTATTCAATGGGATTTGGTCATCCACAGATTTTGGTATCCACAGGGCATCCTGGAACCAAAACCCAATGGTTACCAAGGGCACATTGTTTATTTCAAGAACAATGTAATGAGTAGAATGGAATCATTCTACTTGTGTAATGAATAAAGTTTCCTACTTACCTTAAAGGCATCAGATCCAGTCTAATTTTGGAAGCTAAGCAGCATCAGCCCTGGCTAGAACATTGATGGTAGACTGCCAATGGATACCAAGTGCTGTAGATTGGGTTTCCAGAGGAAGGAATTGACAAATCCACCTGTAAAGATTCCTTGCCTAGGAAAACCCTGTGAAACCCATTGGGTCACCATATGTCAGCAGGCAACTTGAAGGCACATACACACCAACACTTAATGGTGTCTTGCAATAATGGTGGGGAGGTGAATCTGCTCTGGATTTTTGTCTGAACTTTAAATGAATTATGTAAGGGCCTTGGCCTACTTGGAGGATATTAATTCTGAGACATAACCATGTAAGTCTGGAATATCAGTATGCAAAGGGATCTTATGGCACCTTTCAGACTATCAGAGTGAAATAGCATTGTAGCATAAGCTTTCACAGATTTGGACTCCTTCCCCAGATGCATAGAGTGAAGTTTTACCCAGGTATATAATCAGACTATATGAATAGGCATAGAAATGCAAAAATTTGGGGTATAGTGATGAGGTGACACATTCAGTTTTAGCTGTGGCCACTGAGGGACAAAGGCAGGAGGGAAGATGTTGCCTAAGGCCAGGATGGATGGATAAACACATGAATGGTAGAGGTTTTGGGGGAATGTGGTGGAGGTGGGGTGTGTGTGTTAACACCAGTGTTATGAGCCATCAGCTGTCCTTGGTCAATTTGGATTCAATTCTCCTTGCATTCTTGCAAGAAAAATGTTGTCTTTTGATTAAGCAGCAGCTCCAATAACTGCTTTGAAGATCAGGGAACTGCAGGAAGAAAAGGGGTGCTTGGCCCTTCCTCCTCCAGATTTTGTCCATTCCTGAGACTGTTATTAGCTCAGCAGAAGAAAACAGAAAGCTTCCCCAAGCCTGAAAATTGCATACAGTTTTGTCCCTAACAGACGTTGCCGAAAAGCCGCGTGGGTAATCTGTTCCAGGAAAAACAACAAAGCATCTTGTGCAACCTTAAAGATTAGCAGAGTTATTGTAGCAAAGGCTTTTGTGCTGAAGAAGAGCTTTGCTGAAGTTGATGGTTAGCTGATTTTGTCATGAAGGGCCAGGAAATCATTATCTTTGGTTTGGAACCAAAAAGGGGGGGAACCCCTCTCAACATACACATTTTTCAAGGTGATAATTCAAGAAGATAATAAGCTGGATTTGTAAAGCATCCTTCTTCCTTAAGTGGAAATATCTTGAGGACAAGATCTTGGCATGTACGCTTTCTTTGAAGGAAGGGAGCACCAACCCTTTATGATGTCTGTTCTCAAAGGCTTCAAGGACCCCTTGCTTTTTTGTTGCTGAAACAGGAGAAGGTGGGGGTGGGATGGGGGTTGCATGTCAGTCAAAATATGCAATAAAAACTGAGGAATCAAAAACAATGCAGGCAGGAAAGCCGGCACAAGGAGCAATCCAATATAAGCTGTTGGTGTCATACACCTGTGTGAGTTTCCTTACACATGCACTTCTACAGTGTGCAATGGATTACTGTCTTGTGCCAAGGTAGCAAGTGCCCATGTAAGCACACTTCTAGTTCAATAAATAATGGAGCAGTGATATATTCAAGTCTTTTACTCCAAGTCTCAAGTCAAGTCTCCATCATCAAGTCTCAAATCGAGTCTCAAATCTCTACCATCAAGTCTCAAGTCCTTGCATGATACCTTCAAGGTAAGTTTCAAGCCGAATCTCAATTCTGGGAGCCAACTTTAACAGAAAAAAGGAGGTAGGGCATGTTTCTCAGAAGGGAACACAAATGTGTTAAGCAATGGGCGCTTGAGACAGGAATCGGCATCTACTTGGTACAACAGTTGATGTTCTTCTCTGAAAAATATTGGGGTGATCATTGCCTCCTGCTCAAAGTGAATGATGCCACCAAGTTGGGAGGGAGGGAACATTTCCATCGAAATTAAAGCAGGCCATTGTCAGACTGCTTTTTAAAAACCCTCCCTAGATCCCCTGGTGAGGAATAACTACAGACCAGTCTCCCTTTTATCATTCTTGGGCAAAGTGATCAAGAGGGCAGTTACCTTCTAGCTCCAGGTTATCTTGGTCTCTAAGTAGATCTTGTATCATATGTTTTTGTAGACTTGGTCTACATCCTCTGATGCATGGAGTGAACTGGTGCCCAGGAAAGGCCATTATAATCAGACTGTATGAATCGCCATAAAAATGCAAAACGTGTGGGAATGGTGATTAGGTGCCATGTTCAGTTTCAACTATGGCTGTTGAGGCACGAAGGCAGGAGGAAAGATGTTGCCTAAAGCCAGGGAGGGTGGATGACCATATGAATGGTAGAGGGAGTTTGGGAATGTGGTGGATGCAGGCTTAGAACCAGAAAGGTGATGTGAGGAAGTAGGCCAAGTCTACGAAAGCTTGTGCTACAATTTCTTTCACAACATTTGTTTCAAAAGCAATACACAATCCCTTTATATACTTATAACCAACTGTGAGTCTGTGCAGCTTACCTAATTAACCCAGTGTTTCCTTTGTAAGGCAGGGCATGCCTTTGCTTGTGCTTTTGGTGCTTCCACTTCAGTCTGCGATGCTCCAAAGAATGAAGTGGTTCAGACTCCAGACTCTGAAAGGTCAAGACGAGATGGTCTGGACTCTACTCTCTAGGCCAGTGGTTCCCAACCTGTGGGTCAGGACCCCTTTGGGGGTCAAATGACCCTTTCACAGGGGTTGCCTAAGACCATCTGAAAACACATATTTGCATATACCAATGAAAATAGTTTTATAGTTGGGGGTCACCACAACATGGGGAACTATATTAAAGGGTCACGGCATTAGGAAGGTTGAGAACCATTGCCCTAGGCAAAGATCTCAGCCTCCTCTGGTTCTATCTAGACCCTTATATCTGGTTTCACATCTTCCCCTTCCTCACCTGAGGAGGCATCCTCCTGGGAGGATGGCCTGTATTCAGTGCATGGCTGCATAACTAGAGCTTTGCAAGTGTAACCATTTCACATGACACTAAATCTGATTGTTAGCCCAGACTGGAATAGAATATTGAAGCAGGTAGACCTCCCGACATGTTGATTCAATGGGTCTTCTCTAGTTGGGACTAATCAGCAGGAGTTGCTCATTCCTGGATGATGCATAACTATTCATATCTGCCTTGAATGGAGGACCACTGATCCACTGGGATTGCAAGACCATCCTTTGTGCCTTCTTCACTGCACAGTAGGGCAAGGTGCCAGTTCCTTCCTCTGAAACAGAGCCTCTTATAAGGTTCTATAAGTCAAAATCAATATGCAACACAAATTGCTGTTCTGAGTATAATAGTTACCACAACATCTTTTCAATAAAGCTCATCTAAACTGGCTAATTGTTGGAAGTGTAATACTGTTAATGTTCCTTTAACCCCATATATTTTGGAAATGCCCCATGGTTTTATTCTGGGAGGGAGGTAATCACACAAATAAATTTGGTATTAGAAAGGTCTTTGGTATTTAATAATGCATATATTCTTTTAAACTATCTAGCCATCTCTTGGAACTTAATACATGGCCAGTGGGGATGGATCTTTCATGCTCTCTTGTCTGCTAAATGTCTGACCCTTCAGTATTGGAAAGATACCACATCCTCACCTGTGATCCAATGGACAACACTTGCAACATTTGAGAGAGTGATCTGTCAACACAATTTACAAATGGATTTATATTTAGACATTTATAAGCCATGGTTTCTCTTTTTTATCTCCTTATTCCTTAGTGCCATAATGTTAGATCAACACAGTATGAAATGGAGAGCCTTAAAATGTGATTTTCTTTGCATAATAAAAATTAAATTAATATATATATATTTTAAAAAATAGCATATTGAATTACTGTTCTGTCCTAACCAGATTGCTAGGCAGTGAAGATTTTGTGATAAGGGAATTCTTGGACTATGGTTCATTTTAGTCCCCAACTAACCAGACAAGCCCTCCAAAGCAACTTTTCCATTCTCTAAAATTGTCTTTAGGGACTAGGAAGGAACAGGACTGGAGTGCAATGATGGTGAAGCAATGTTAGGCCAGTTAGACTGCTGCTGAAACAGAAGAGGCTCAACAGAACTCCAGCTGATTTCCTCCCAATCTACTTCTTTAGACTCCCCCACCAGTAAAATTTAGGACGAGGCACAATAGGGATAGGTCATTATGACATTTTAGTATGTGTTTTACAGGGCATCATGTGTCATTGGCTCAGGAAAAGCTTCTTCCCAGCTCATGCTGAAATGGCCTCTTTTGATCAAGCCCACCAGGTGGATTCGATACAGAAATGTTATGATCTGTAACATCTTTTATTTGGGGAAGAGGTTTCCTCTATTTATGCCACATACCATGACTGCTGAAAGACCATTCTCAGATATTGTCACTGCTGTTGTTGTTTGCCTTCAAGTGAACTCTGGCTTATGGAAAACCTATTGTAAAATTTTGTTGGCAAGGATTATTCAGAGTAGGTTTACAATTCTCTTCCTCTGAGGCTGAGAGAGTGTGAAATTGCCAAGGTCACCCAGTGGGTTTCCATAGCTGAATGAGGATTTGAACCCAGGCCTCCCAGAATCCTAATCTGACATTCCAACCACCACATCACACCGGCTCCTCAACAAATTCCAAATCCATGGAATCTGAAAGATGGAAGGGACTTGTGCCTTCTTAAGTTTAAGCTATGAGGGCTGACCCATTCTTAAACGATGTAGTAAGATTGGACCACCATGTTTCCTATGTAGTGGAGTATCCTTGAGTATTATCAATCAGAGGTGTACTATGCATTAAGAAATATTATGTAAGTGATTGACATTGAGTCCTCCCAGGTATACCAAAAGCTGCTTGGAAACTGTCTTACCGTTGTAACTCATGTAGACTGCCTTGAGTCCCAGATTGGTGGGATATAAAAGAGATAGATTTCTCCAAGTTCTTATGGCAACTCTAAGATGGACCTATCATGAAGTTTTCTTGCCAAGATTTGCCACTGCCTTCCCCTGAGGTTGAGAACATGTGACTTGCGCAAGGTCACACAGTGGGTTTCCATGGCACAACAGGGATCAGATCTCTGGTCTCCAAATATATAGGCAGACAGACCTTGTCTGAACTGGCCAAAAAGGTCCACTTCTCATGTTGCACCTCCCATTCTGCTGTCATCCTGTTCAGACAATGCATATCCCAAACCCTCATGCTGGTGTTGTAGTTCGGACAATGTCCAGCACATTCCACACCAGAACCAGGGTATTACTACACTAAAATGAGTGTATTGAAAAATATCTATTCCTCCAGATCTTCCTGGAAGACCTGGAGCCCTCCATATCCAAGTGGCAGCAGCTGTCTGTGGCAGTGATGTCACTGGGGGAGTGCGGGAGGTTCAGAGTGTGCCAGGTGAGACCTTAAGGTGGGGGTGAGAAGAAGAAGAAATTAAACTTTAAAAAAAATAATTTAATGTTTTTAAAAATTAAAATTTATTTTTTGAAAAATTATTTTAACATATTTTTTAAATCATCACATTTTACAAAATTTTCATTTTAACCACATGAAACTATATCTAAGTAAATACACTTATCCTCTGTATAATTTAAAGGCATGCTTTTAATTTTGCTAGTTGCTTATGTCATAACTATTAACATTACATCCAATGAAATACTGGAATTATAATTTATGAGCAACATCAGTACAAAAAACATTGCTAAGGATTCTGTATGGCATGGTTTAAAAGGAGGTCAACAAGGGGGTGACATCATGAATTACTTCCCTGGATGACACCAACCCTAGTGACACCATGGCCACCCAGCACTTCTGCTGCTGCCACAGGTAATTGGTTCTGAGATCAGAATAAGATGCCCAGCCATGTCACCTTGCCTGGACACCTCATCTTCACCTCAAAAGTGAGCAACCTGCAGTGGCGGCAGATACCCCAGGTGCCCTGGTGGGATTCCCCTGTGGACAACTGCCATGGTGCAGAAACGGAGGTGAAGGTAATGGGGACAGGTGAGGGCAGATACAGGGCCAGGATACCTTGGGATTGTTGTTGTTGTTAACTGTCTTTGATTCATCCCCCTTCCATGGCACCTGGACTATCCTGGCAGTGCAGACAAGGCAATTGATCAATCCATAAATATCTTATGTGCATTTACTTGGACATAAGCCACACTGGAGTGGTCCTCTAAGGACCCCTTGTAGGAGTCTTCATACTGAAAGATGTTTGAATGCCAATGGGTGGGGAAAGTAATTTGCCCTTCTTCAACAACTAGGCAAAGTGAAGAACAACACTGAGGGCATCCCACTTAAAAACAGTTCTGGAATCCCTGTACAAATTCCATAGGACAGAGCCATGTCTCTTGCAGGAGCATCAAATTCCATTATTGATCAACTTGAAGGCCACCCCATCATCCCCAGCAAGAGAGAAGGCCAACCTCATTCATTTCAATTTCTCACACACGTTCTGTGAGGCTTTCTGCAACATGTAACAAACATGTAACAAACAACGACAAGACTTCTGGGTATACATCTCTCCACAGATGTATCGGACTGGATTTTATAAAGGTTAGGCCTGTGGTTTTAATTAAAACGTGCAGAAAGAGTCAACTAGCCAACAGGCGATGGTAGGAGCGAGCCAGAAAGAAAGAAAGGGAATATGAACTGGCGCTGCAAAAAAATTGTGCTGCTGTCTCTTTCCTCTTCCCAGCCAAGCACCCAGCTGTTCCTAACATCTTATGTGGCATCTAAGGCTGAGGATCTACATCCGAGAATAGTTCTGTGCATACAGGTCCACATCCTTCACCTACCCTGACAAATGTCAAGTCCTGGGAGCAGTCGCTGCGATTGCTATTGCTCACCAGTGAGGACAGGAGGCAATTTAGACCATGAAACAGCAGCTGGACTCAGCTTGGTGCGGGAGGAAAAATAAAAGTGCATTCAGGGATTAAAGTATGCAATGGGATCTTGTAGGACCTTTGAGACTAACTGAAAAAAAGAAGTTGGTAGCATGAGTTTTTGTAGACTACGAAAGTCTATAAAACCTCCTGTTGCCAACTTCTTTCAGTTAGTCTCAAAGGTGCTACAAGATCCCTTTGCACACTGATTTTACAGACTAACACGGCTATGTCTTTTGAATACTACCATCATGGATTAAAGTGCATCCTCCTTTTAACTTCTCCTAGGAGCCTAGAGCAGCTGTACCTTCAAGATCTGAAACTGCTGCAGCTTCTGCCAACCTGTGTATTCTTCCCCATTGATAACTTTTGTCATCTTAGCCACCTCTGCTGTTGCTTGGACACATGTGTCCCTGTTTGCAAGAGCTCCATTGGCTTGAGTTTATTTCCAGACACATTTTACACTGTTGGTGTTTACCCTTGGAGTCTGTAATGCCTTGGGACCTGGGTACATGAAGGACTGCCCTCTCACATGCAAACCTGGTTGTAACATAAGATTTCAGAGATGAGTTGAATACTTACCAGAGATGTCAATTTTTGTGATTGCACCGGCACATGGATGTAAAGAAAACTCCCAAATGTTATCATCTATAAACATAAAGGACAACTCAACACATTAAAAGTATCCCATAAAAAAAAGCTACCTAGAAAGATTATTTTTGCTTTTGATAACTTTTTGTGGAAAATTCATTTGAGCAAAAAGCAATGCGGAGGGAGCACCAAAAAATGCATTCCTATGCAAACATTGTACCTTATGCAAAATATACTTTTTGTGTTAAATGTTTCTGTGTCAAAAAAATGCCCTTTGTACAAATTATTTTAATTTTTTTCTAAATGGTTTCTCTTCAAAATCTTAAGTTTCTGAACAAAACCCAGGCTTTTCACCATAAAAACCATTTCTTGCACAAATTGTTTTTCTCTCTCCCACAAGTAAAGAAATATGAAATGTGTACAAATTTCCACATAAACACTTGTGGTCTCGCTCTGTGGGGAGAAAGTGTTTCAGTTTATTCATTTTGCAACATGAGAATGAGCCAGGAAAAGATTTATATTCCTAGACCTCATTTAGGGAAGGCCCTTAAGAGTGAATTGCTCTCCTAAGGTCCATTAGACTCCAGTAGAAGACAGACCGAACCATATATAAGCAGCAGGTGAAGAGCTTCTCCTAAAATTATTTTATTTAAGCCTCTTAGAAGAAGGCATTTAGCAGTAAGTAGCTCATAAAAAACACATCCCATGCAAATGGGATCTCCTCTGCATTTTTGGGAAATCGTTTGAACGAAAATGAAAACCAAGTTTTCCTCATACAAAAATGGCTTGCTCAAAGAGACATACAGAATATATAGGCTGGATCCTGTAGCTCCTTCACATGTGTCTTCAAGTTGCCTGCCAACATACAGAAACTCCATGAATTTCACAGGGTTTTCTTAGGCATGGGATACTCAAGAGATGGTTTTGCCAGTTCCTTCCTCTTAAATATAGCCTACAGCACCTGGGATACATTGGTGGTCTCCCATCCAAGTACTAACCAGGGCTGACCCTGCTTAGCTTTCAAGATCAGATGGGATCTGGTGCCTTTAGGGTATTAGGCTTTCACACATAACTAATTTCCCTTATGACGGTTTTGGGCCATATGGTAAAGCCCTTATTATGTTCACATTTATGTAAGTAGAATTTCTCAAGTGTAGTGATTTGAACATTGGACTCTGGAGATCAGGATCCAATTCCTCACTTGAGCCTAAAACCCACTGGGTGACCTTGGGCAAGTCACACACTCTCGCCCTCAGAGGAAGGCAATAGCAACCCCCCTCTGAAAAAGCTTTCCAAGAAAACCACAGGGTCATTATAAGTAAAAAATGACTTGGAGACACACAACAACAATAACCCATCAAATATGTAGTTGCACATTGTTGGATGGTGCTTAACTAATTGAAGCACCACTTGATTCTCTGGAATTACAGAAGCTGCAGACACATTTGTTAGCTATGCAACGGGTTGCAAAATGTTGGCGTTCACCACTTGTGTGGGATGGCACAACTACTATTTAATTACAGGAATATAGTTTAGCCCATCCACCCCCCCCCCCATATTCAACATCTCTTTACCTCAAACCCCCACCATAAAACCCTCTCTCACACTCATATACACATCATCTATCCATGTACACAATATATATACAGCTTACAAAAGCGACACCTTTTGATACCTTTGGGATGCACACCTGCAACCAGATCCATTCTTCGAATGCACTTGGTTCTTCTTACACTTTAGGAGTTAAAAGTGGATGCTGCCACAGATTATGACTGAACTCCTAGATTATATTTGCACAGTGTAAATCAGTGCTCACATAGTTACACAGTGGCTGCCCTGCCCTTTCAGTTAAATACTGCTGTTACATGTTATGCTCAATAAATACGAATATTAGACTTTGATGCACAAGACAAGAAAGCTGTCGGTTGCCAAAGTCTGAACAAATTGTTCAGAAGGCATACTGGAAAGGCAGGGCTGTGGCCTGGACCCTGTCCATCTTGGTAAAGCCATATTGCAAGCTGGAAATCCCCTGATCCTCCCGCACATAAGAAAAAATGTGGGACTTGTAGTCCGATTGAACCCTATGCTGATGCGGTGTATACACAGCTTCTGGTGCAGCTGTGCACATGGGCCTCCATTCAGAAAAATGGTTGGCAAAGTCCATGGATGACAAGACCCCACTGTATCTTGCAGCCTTCAGAGAGGTTGGCGAACACATCTGGATTTATAAGATGTTTACAGAAGGGGCTCATTGCTTTAAATAAGAGATGGACAGATACTTGTAAAAGGCTGGAGCAAAATGGTGTCTTTGGAGAATTCCAGTCTGCTCCAGACTCAGCTCTGCAAACCTGGGGAAAGAAAATCCTGACTGAAGCCACCAGAAAATGCTTTCAACTATGGAACATGGTTTAGGTTCATGGGCTTCAAAGAGCAAGGGGATTTTAGTATTCCTTTGTCAGGGTCAGACACCATATTCTCCCAGATGAGAACCAGGACAGCAAACTCATTTCTCTTCCTTTAATACCCTTCAGTTGTCCTGATTTGGTAGGGACTGTCCCTATTAATCCTCTGTCACCCCATTTTTCCAGCTGCTTTTAAAATGTCCCAATTTCTCTCTCCTCTTCTTGTGTTTCTCTGTTCTCCTCAGCTTACTTCAGTTGTGGCAAATTGATTTCAAAATGCAAAAGTAGCTTGCAGTCAATTAACTCAGCAAGAGGAAAGGAGGATGCAGATCCTTGTAGGTTGGGACAAAAGCAAACAGCTGCAGCCTCTCTTGGCTTGGGTACCGTTCATCTTAAATAACTTTTTGCCACTTTGACAGCACTTTGATGTTGTTTGGCAACTTGCGTCTGGTTTTCATCCCCAAAATATTGCAGGGCATGTCTTCCAACTGTAGAAATGTAACACGGCATTATACTTGTTTCCCTTTAATATTTTTTTAAAAATTATTAAATTAAAATGTCCATTCCATTTATCCTTTTTGGTAATGTAACAATAAACCAATCATTACAATCATCCATTTCATATATCATTGTTTTACATTGTTTATCAATCACAATAAAAACATGGATATTAAACCCCCAGCCCCCCAAAATGTACTGTAATTATATGATGGTCAAATTCCTCTTTAATTTTGATTTTTAAATTATGCAACTGTTGAGGACACTTTTTGAAAGCTGAAATTGGTTTTATTGTTTTAATTTTTGCATTAAAAAAAAACATTTTCAGTTCTTCCAAGTGATTTTTATCAGAAGCCATCCAGAAATTTTGTGATATAAGATATGGTTGAAAAATGGGTTTGCTCAACTTGGGGCTCATTCACATTACAAAAAACATCGGTTTTGAAACCGATTCAATCACGTGAAGTTCCTACTCACCCCGAATCTCACACAAGCGAATCTGGGGCTTGCACACCCGTTCCGTGGTAAATGGCCCCTAGCGCAGGTCTTTTGAAATCGGCGCAAATACCATTTCTTTTTAAAAACCCCGGGTCCTGGGAATGAGAACTTGGCCTCGATCACGATCGAGGCAAATTGAGGGAGGGATTTTAGGTCAGAGGGTGGGCAAAGGGCAAGGCATTTCCTCCCCTCATCGGAGGGGAGGGGGTGGAGGAAAGAGTCTTCCGATCTACCCGTTGTTCTCATTCACTCCGTGCGCAAATTCGCACAACGGGGAGCATATTTGCCCAACAAGCAGTTTACAATTTTTACCATTTTTTTTGAGCAAATATGCGCATTGTTTCTATTCCAGAGGCAGATGGAGCCAGGCTTGCACTTTATATCCTTGGATCTCCTTGCTTTTTGCAGAGGGAGAAGCTACAAATGTTGCAAACAATCAATGTTACATTTTTAACAATTTTTTTTGAGCGAACATGCGAATGATTTCTCTTCTTGAGCAGATACAGCAAGGGAAGCAAAGGGAAAGCTAATGTTGCTTTTAAAAGCAAAACAAAACAAAACAAAACAAAACAAAACAAAACAAAACATGCCAATCCCAAGATCTGCCTGGGACAGGGGCAGATCTGACCCAAAAGCCCACAGGTTTATTAAAAAAGAGAGAGAGAGAGAGAGAGGCATCTCTCTCTCTGCTTCAGCCGCTGAAACCCCTGTGCCTGGCTCTTTAAAAAGGGAGGAGACTTTCCCCGATGCCCTGCAAACGTCACCATGACGATAGCTTGATTGGCAGCGGCCAATCTACAGAATGCATTCGATTTCTGTCAAAATGCATTCAATTTCAATTTGTAGTGGGCACTTGCTAACGGAGCGATTCGGGGGAGGGGCATCCGGATCATCCCAGTTCCCTCCATGTCTTTTACCCCAGTATGAATGGGGCCTTGGAGAAGAAATTCCTAATAACAGGATCTCTTGGAGGGCTCTCATTCATAGGATCACCATAAGTTGAAGCTGAATTGACTGCACTTAACAACACAGAAATATTATATAGAACTAAATGTTGGACTGCAAACCTCATCATCCAGCAGGATCATGGTTTTTTGACACACATGGAGGTTGCAGTAGGTTAATCTCCCGCATCAGCCACACATAAAAGAGGACAGGCAGAGAAAACTACCACCAAAAAGAGTGACTATAAAAGATAGAAATGACCTCTGTAAAACAAAGGAGCATTTTCCCCTTCTAGGCCTGACTACCTATGAAAGCCTGAGACAATCATTTATATCACCTTTGTGTAGTAAGCAACAGCTGTAAACAAATGAACAGGGCAGCAGCAAATCTCTCCAGACAGAGAAGTTTAATGAAGCCGCCACCTCATTTGCAAGAGTCAAGGTAGGGATGATATTGGACAGTGAGGTTTTGTGGGTCCCAAGTCAATCTAGTCTGGTTTATACAGTCTGAGCTTCAGTGGAGCTACTCAAGGCCTTGAACCTGCTTTGTGAAACAGGGTTCATGGAATCATAGATTTGGAAAAGACCCTAAGGTCATCCAGTCTAACCCCCTTCTACCATGCAGGAATTGACAGAGCACTCCTGACAGATGGCCCTCCAGCCTCTGTTTACAAACCTCCAAAGAAGGAGACTTCACTACACTCCAAAGCAGCATCTTCTGCCATCAAACAGCTCTTAACCATCAGAAGGTTCTTCCTAATGTTTAGGTGGAATCTCTTTTCCTATAGTATGCACCATTGCTCCAAGTCTCTGGAGCAGCAGAAAACAAGCTTGCTCCATCTTCACTGTGACATCCCTTCCAATATTTAAAAATGGCTACCAGGTCACCCCTTAACCTTTTCTTTTCCAGGCTAAACATACCTATGGTACCTCCCTAAGCCATGCCTCATAGGTCCTGATTTCCAGAACGTTCACCATTTTGGTTGCCCAGAAAACCTAACTTCAGAAAGTGTTGGGACATGCAACAGGACCTCCTCTGAAGATCTCAAACTTCTGGCAGGATCATATAGGAGGAGGTGGCCTTTCAGATATCATGGCCCCAAGACATTTAGGGCTTTGTAGGTCAACACTAGCACCTTGAATAGAACTGAGAAGCAAATTAGAAGCCAGTACAGTGGTGCCTCGGGTTACGAAATTAATTCGTTCCGCGGCTAATTTCGTAACCCGAAAAACCTTCGTAAGCCGAATTGCCATAGGCGCTAATGGGGAAAAAAGCCGCGGCTCTGCCGCGGCTCCATTTAAAACAGCGCCGGAGTTTTTTCGTAACCCGAAAAAACTTTCGTAACCCGAAACAATAAATCCCTATGGGATTTTTTCGTATCCCGAAAAATTCGTAACCTGGGTATTTCGTATCCCGAGGTACCACTGTACAGTACTTGCAGGGCCTGTGTTATATGGTCTCAAAAATGTACACCTGACACCAGTCTGGCTGCTTCATTTGCACTAGCTGTAACTTCTGAACACTTCCAAGGGCAGACCCTTATTGAGTGCATTATAGCAGTCTAATCAACAAGTCACTAAGGTCTTGCACTGGAAAGGTTGCCAGGTATCCCTTATTATAACGGATGTCCCTTATAGGGCTGGCAGGTGCCCCTTGTTACATGGAATATCCCCGACTCAAGAGTTAGAAAATCTCTCCCTTTATATAGACTGGATGTGATACATATATTTTTTAAAAAATCCAATATTTTGAGTTGTGGGGCTCTCAGAATGATAGGAATGTGTGCATCGTGCCATTTATGAATGTGGGCAATATATTCATTTTACAGAGCAACACATGGCGAAGTTAACTGAAATCTATACTTTCCTTTGGTGTTTAGGTAGAACACAAACTTCATCATTCCTTTCCAATTGTCAGCTCTACAGCTCATGAATTTCAACTGTCCCTTATTGCAATTTTGAAACCCGGCAGCATAACGGGTAGAAATGTGGGACACCCAATCAATCGGTCATTTAGCCAATCAATCAATAAGCTTCATCCCTAGGCGTATAGCCTGATAGTCACCAAATTGCTCCTAATATTAAGGAGTGGAGTCCTCATGTTCACTGCCTCGGAATAAGGCACGAAACTTGAGAGAGCATTTTCAGCTCAATACATGCGCGCACACACAGTCTGTTACCCTTTCCAGGAAAAAACCATTTAACAATAAGAAATGAGAATAACAGAAAGGAGCTTAGCAAGAGACCCCGTCTGAGAGAGAATGCCTTCGGTGTGCTGCCTTTTGACATTTAAATGTTAATTCGTAGCAATTTTGCTTGCGATTAGAATGCACTGTACGCTGAGGAAAAGGAGACGATTTGCTGAATATTTGCCTGGAACTCGCATCATGCTGGTGCAGCCTTTCTTCCCCCCTCCCCTTAATGTGCACCAAATGCCCACATATTCCTGTAAATAGATATGGGCCAGGTTCATTCAGGGTGTAAGTGAGCTTTGAGATGTGTGGGAAATCACAATTATTTGGAAACGCTTTCAGTTTAAAGTGCATAGGGGAGGATTGTTCCCTTTTAAATAGCTTTTGTGGTTCATGTCGATGGTATGTATTCAGGTGATGGCAGCTGGCGGACAGTAGGAGAATGCACCTGCTCTGGGTTTTAGTCCAAACTTAAAGGAGTTATTCAGGGTCCCAAAATAGGTTCCTTGGATCATAGACTCTCAGAGTGGGAAGGGACCACAAGGACCACATAGTCCAGTGATTCCAAAACAGTGGTCCTCCAGTAATTTGGGACTTCTGCTTCCAGAAGCTCCTCAGCCATCTTGTCCAGTGGTCTGGGATTCTGGGAGCTGGAGTCCAAAACACCTGGAAGGACCAGAGTTTGGTAATCACTGACCTAGTCCAAATCCCTGCCAATCAGGAATACACATCTAAGGCATTTCTGAATGATTGTAGAATCTCAGAGATGGAAGCGACCACAAAGGCCCTCCAACCCTACAGGAATACAGCCATCCATCCTCCATTGAGAACCTTCAAAGGAGGAGAGTCCACCAGTTTCCAAGGCAGTCTGTTCCACTGCCAAATAGCTCCTAACCATCAGAACATTCTTCCTAATGGTACTTTATTGATTCTGTGGGCTGGCATCCTGTTGCTGACATACATACATGTGTGAAATATGCTCTTTTCTCCCTGGCTGCAGTTAGATACCCCAGTGACATCTCTGCTCCTAGTGTCACCTGCTGTGAGAGGGCTGCCAAGGGAGTCAGAGGCCTGCCAGTGGGGCTGCCAGAGGGATGAGGAGTCTGCCTGGTGGCTGGCCAAAGGAAAGCACTCGGCCCTCTCTCTCACTGCTGTGGCTCCAGCCTCCTCATGGGAAGACCAGCTCCACCACAGCAAAGGCAGGAGGGGACCGATCAGCCTTTCTCACCCTGCAGCAGGAGGAAAGCCCAACCAGGTGTCATCCCTTTTCTGGGTGTGGGTCATAACCCCGAAACCCCTATAGTGACACCACTGAGATGCCATTTGGTTGCTCATGTTTCCAGTGTTTAATTGGATACTTCATTTAGAAATGAACTAAACTTTAGAATGAATTCACCATCCCACTGACAGCAGAGTCACCAGCCAGTATCCAGCTGCAGTCAGGGAGAAAAGGGCATTTTGCACACATGTACGTCACCAAGAGCATGCCAGCCTATAGAATCAATAAAGCACAATTAGGAAAAAATTTCTAACAGTTTTGGAATAGACTGCTTTTGGTTTTGGAGTGGAAAGTTGACAAATTGTGAACCTCCAGATCCTGGGCAGATTAGAGCTTCAACCACCATCACCATTAGGGGAAAGAACAGCTGTTGTTCTCCTGGATGTCAGCTCCTTTCTCCTGGCTTCAGCCAGATGCTCCGTAGGTGTTTTATGCTATCTCTTCTGAGGAGCACCACACTCTCCTCTGGCCACTAAATGGCTGAGGGAACTCATTCCTGGCCTTTGAAACAGCCTTACATGTGGAGGATGAATGTTACACAAGAAGGTACCAGATACCTCCTTGTGCAAAAAACTTAACAGCAAACATGTTGTCTTAGCCATTTAGTGCCTGGGGAGGGAAGGGCTATTTATTGGGCAGACGGGGAAGTGGGGCACCCAAACTGTATCCAACTGCAGTCAGGGAGAAAACAACAAGTTGCACACACATACAACACCAACAGGATTCCAGCCAATAGAACCAATAAAGTCCCATTCAAAAGAAAAGCAGGATATAAATAGCAAGATTAAATCGTAGAGTTGGAAGGGACAACAAGGACCATCTTATGCAGCCTCCTGCCATGCAGAAATATACAATCAAAGATGGCCATCCAGTTTCTGTTTAAAGGCCTCTGATAATGGAGAGTCTACCCTCCTCCTATTCCATGGTCGAACAACACTTAACAGTTAAAAAAAGTTCTTTCTAATAATTAGGTAGAATCTATTTTCTCATAAACTGAATCCATTGGTTCATGCCCTAGTCTCTGGAGCAGCAAAAGACAAGCTGGCTCCATCCTCAGCATGGCATCCCTTTAGATATTTAATGATGGCTGTGTCACATCACCTCTCCATCTTCTCTTCTCCAGCTGAACATACCCAGCTCCTTAAGTTGTTCCTCATCAGGCTTGGTTTCCAGCTCTTTGCTCATCTTGGTCACCCTCCTCTGGACACGTTCCAGCTTGGCAATCTCCTTTTTGAACTGTGGTGCCCACAACTGGACACTGTACTTCAGGTGAGTTGGGGATATTAAAACCCCATTCAGTTGATTATAATGTTACAACAGCCAGTTCATTCTAGCCATTTAGAACATTAATTCTACTCCCCTCTTCCCTTGCTTCTCCAGATCTCTTACAAAAAACCTCCCAATACCTTGATGCAAATCAGAGTTGGCCTTCCCATTATTCCAGGTTTCTTAAAACCTATAATAACTTAATCATGCTTTTTGAAAAACTGAGTTGAAATTGGGCTGCACAGTCCATTTTGATGCGATGCAGGCAATGGGTGGGTGGAAATGTTATCACTTCAAGGGCTACCCATGCGCTCTCCCAGAGGAGCATGAATGCATGGAGGGGGCGGAACCAAATGGGGCCCAATCACACAGAGTTGGAACAAACAGCCTTTTCCATGGCTTCTGAGAACCTTTCATTAATGTAGCTCTTGCAGCACATTTGCTGTTATCTCACAGCATACAATTCGGCAATTATGGGCTAACTAATTCTTTATAGCTTGTAAATTAGAAACTAGATATAAAATGTGGGCTGAGGTTCAAGATGGATAAAACCGACTACTACTGATTCCATCCAGGGATAACCCAGCCAAGCTGAGTGAACTACTGAAAAATTGTTGACCTATACTTCAGTCCTATGCATACACACAAATTGTGTTTGTTGTTGCCCCACATGGTGTTTCAAAGACAATTGAAGGCAAAAAAAAAAATGGGGAGATGCCCCTTGAGTGTCCCCTGGGATCTCAAAAACAGCCCATGGACTCCTTGCTTATTTTTGGTGTATTGGAAACACAACTATGTTGGAAAGTGTGTGCATGCATGTGTGTGTGTGTATGTACACGCCACAAGAAGAACAGTTCAGAGATGTCTCCCAGAAAAATAGCTATGAGACCACAAATGTCTACCACTGAAGAAAATATTCCAGGAGGATTTCTAGCGATTTAGAAATGCTTCCCTTCTGACTCCCTTTCAGTTTCTGTTTTGTACCCATTCTTCCAAAGCCAGCATGGTGCAATGATCTGAGTGTTCAGTGAGGATGCTGGGAGACCAGGGTTCGAATCCCCACTTGGCTGAGGAAAGTAAACCCACCAGGTGAGCTTGGGAAAGTCAGACTCTCTCAGCCTCACAGAAAGGCAATGGAAAACCTCCTCTTAAAAAAACCTTGCCAAGAAAACCCTCTTTTTAGAGTCTAGTGGTTTGAGTGTTGGGCTAGGACTCTGGGAGAGCAGGATTTGAAGCTCCACTTGGCTATGGAAACCCACTGGCTGACTGTGGGCAAGTCATGTTCTCTCAGCCTCAGAGGAAGGTGAATGCAAACTCCCCTTCATGTAAATTGCCCATTCTTATAAATCTCATAAAACCTTAATTTCTTTGGTGTAACATGGAATAATATTTTAATGTGGTCTGAATGTACATAATTGCTAAGAAAACCCTGTGGTAGGTGCCATAGTGGTTTGAATGTTGGACTGTTGCTCTTGAGATAAGGATTTGATTTCCTGCTCATACATAAAACCCACTGGATTGTCCGTGGGCAAGTCACACTCTCTCAGCCTCAGGGAAAGGCAATGGCAAATCTCCTCGGAACAAATCTTGCCACGAAAACCCCATAATAGGGTCTCCTTAAGGTCAGCGTAAGTCGGGAATGACTAGAAGGCCACAGGAATAGGTTCACCTTTGGGCTACCAGTGGTTTGAAAAAGCTTGGTGGCATACAGCAACAACAACAACTGCAAATGAGACTTTCCTGCAAACTGGGTCTGTTATTTTTTCAGTTGTTCTTTTCCTTCCTCCAGAATTTCTTTGCTCTTGCCCACTTCCAGCTGAGCAAAACAAGTTGCAGACCCACTCCTTTCTTCTCTCCTTCTCCTCCTGCTTTTCAGCCAAAAGTAACCCCTCCTAGCAAGCTTCTGTCACTACAAGCCACTTTTAGGGGGCTCTGGCAAGGTGGATGGCGGTCTCCGCTGTGACATTTTACAAACAGAGAAGGATCTGGAAAGACCCTGAGAGCCGACTTGGTTTGTGCGGGGGCTGCTGCTCTGAGTCATTCGGGACTTCCTTCGGCTGGCTTGGCACACAACGCAAGACTGGCAGGAGAATGTGCTGCTTGCATGTCAGCATCTCTCTTTCCACAGCACAGATCCATATGCTGAGGGGATAGTTTGCAGCTCGCTGGTGCGCTGAGAGTAGCTTCAGCTGTTACATGTGTCTGCATAGTCCCACAGCTGGGATGGGTTTCTGGCATCCAGAGTTGGGAACTCAGGTACAAGCTCCCAAGGATGAAATTAATATTTGCCACAATATTTTTTCACTGTTGATGATGCTGGTGCTGCTGCTCTTGGCTACATGAAAGCATACATTGTGCTTCACTGGAGCAACTCTTGCTTGCTTTTATTGTGCTTGTGTAATGCATGGCATATTGGTTTGAGTGTTGGACTCCAATTCTGGAGAACAAGGTTCAGTTCCCTGCTTAGCCACAAAAACCCACTGGGTGACCTTGAGCAAGTGACATGCTCTCAGCCTCAGGAGAAAGCAGTACCAAATCTTTAGGGCAAAGGACTGAAGAAATTTTGCCACGAAAGCATCATGGAAGGATCGCCATGTTATCAATAACCTGTTATCAAGAGTATTCAGTGATATTTACATTTGTTGTTGGGTGCCTTCAAGTCATTTCTAAAATGTGAAAATGTAAAAAGAGTGTCCATGCCATCATATTTCCAATTTCTATGTGAGGTTATGGAAGCTGGATAGTGAAGAAAGCTGATAGGTAGAGAATTAACTCATCTGAAATATGGTGCTGGGTTGAGAGATATCATGGACTGCTAAAATGACCGCTCAATGGATATCCACAGAAGCCAAGATGGCAAAACTGAGGCTGTCATACTTTGGACAAATCCTGAGAAGACAGGACTCACTAGAAAAGACAATAATGCTTGTAGAGGTATAACAACAACAACAACAACAACAACAACAATAAACCCTCCTCTCTGATATGATCAAGGCGGCTAGAAGGTAGAAGGCAATAGGAAAACAGGATGGCCACACTGTTGTTGTTACATGCCTTCAAGCTTTATCTGACTTATGGTGACCCTAAGGCAAACCTATCATTGTTCAGAGGTGGTTTGCCATTGCCTTCCCCTGAGGCTGAGAGCATGTGACTTTTTTGCATGACGGGGGGTTGGAATGGATGGCTCTTGTGGTCTCTTCCAATGCTGATTCTATGACTTGCCCAGCGACACCCAGATGGTTTCATGGCCAGGCTGAGAATCGAACTCTGATCTCCAGACTTGTAGTCCAATGCTCAAACCACAGCACTATGCTGGCCCATGTTACTGATGGATAGACTCATGCCGTTGCCACACTGCAGGAGTAATGCATTTTGACACAACTTTAGCTGTCTTATCTCAGTCCTATGCAATCCTGGGGTTTGTACTTTGTTGTGGCACCAAAGCTCTCTCCCTGGAAGCCAAGATGACTAAACTGAGGCTGTCATACTTCAGACACATCATGAGAAAGCACAACTCATTGGAAAAGACAATAATGCTAGGAAAGGTGGAGGGAAGTAAAAAGAGGAAGGCTGCATGCTAGATAGATGGACTCTATTGAAGGGGTCATGTGTATGAATTTACAGGACCTAACAGAGTAGTGGAGGACAGGGGGTCTTGTAGATGTCTCATCAAGAGACGTAATAGTGCCACTGTATTCTGCTTTGGTCAGGCCCCACCTGGAATATTGTGTCCAGTTCTGGGCACCACAATTCAAAAAGGACATTGAGAAACTGGAGTGTGACTAAAATAGTGAAGGGTCTGGAAACCATGTCCTATGATGAACGATTGAGTGAGCCGGGGGTGTTTAGCCTGGAAAAAAAGAAGGTTAAGAGGTGATATGATAACTCTGTTTAAATACTTGAAGGGATGTCATATTGAGGAGGGAGCAAGCTTGTTTTCTGCTGATCCAGAGACTAGGACCCAGAGCAATGGATGCAAGCTCCAAGAAAAGAGATTCCAGCTCAACATTAGGAGGAACTTCCTGACAGTAAGGGCTGTTCAACAGAGGATCAAACTCCCTCAGAGTGTAGTGGAGTCTCCTTTCTTAGAGGTCTTTAATAATAATAATAATAATAATAATAATAATAATAATAATAATAATGATAAATTTTTATTTATATACCGCCCTGTGGCGAACCAATCCGGGCGGTTTACAGCATTAAAATAACATACAGCATAAAAACAATATATTTCCCTCCCCCCTTAAAAAGTAATTAAACAACTTATCTAATTTAAAACCACAATAACTAGTTAAAATAACAGAATTTAAACAAAATAATACCAACCAATAAACCACTGCAACTTCAGTTCTAAGGAAAAAGGGGCTTTGGAGACATTACTGAGGAGGGGGAAATCCTGAGATCCTGAGGCCGGGATATTTCAGTCTGGGAAGGCCTGCCTGAAGAGATCCGTCTTGACAGCCTTTTTTGAAGCTGTCCAAAGATGTTAATTGACGGATCTCATCCGGCAGGCCGTTCCAGAGCCTGGGGGCGACAACAGAGAAAGCCCTCCGGGAGGTCGCCGCAAGCCTCGATTTTTGAGGCTGCAACAAGTTCCTCCCAAAGGACCGGAGAGCGCGGGGAGGATTATATGGGAAGAGGCGGTCTCTGAGATAGCTTGGACCCAAGCCATTTAGGGCTTTAAAAGCCCTAAATTTAAACAGAGGCTGGATGGCCATCTGTCAGGTATGCTCTGATTTAGATTTTCTGCATGGCAGAATGGGGTTGGACTGGATGCCCTTGTGGTCTCTTCCAACTCTATGATACTATGATCTATGGGGTTGCCATGGATTGAAATTGACTCTAGGGTGGTTAACAACACCAGCAAAGAATTGGAAGAGACCCCAAGGGCCACCTAGTCCAACCCCCTGCCATGCAAGAATCCAGAACTAAAGCACTTGTAGAGATCCCCATTCAACGTCTGTTTAAAGACTTTCTAAGCTAGGACAGTCCACCACAAAAGCTTAAGCTGAAACCTGAAGAGATGGAGGCTCTCTGAGTATGTGTTTCTCAGGATCAAGAATTCACAAGATAGCCTGTTCTAAATGGAACTGAAATCTCTCTGAAGCAAAAAGTATGTGCATTTCTTTTCTTTCTTTTGGTGGTGGTGGTCAAATTTATGACTAGGGCTACATAAGCCACAATGGAGAGAAATGCCAATGCCCAGCAATAGCTGGTCAGCCAGTGCTGGTCAGACCTGAACAGGAACAGCCAGCCTTCTATTATTTATCCTGTAATAATCTCACAACTAGATTACTTCCAATCTCTCTACATGGCCCTATCTTGAAGACAGCCCAGAAGGGTGCAGTTGATGTTCAGTGGGACTATGAGACTGTTAAAGGGGATTGGATCTCTTCATGCATATCCCTAAATTATTTTTAACACTTTTTAAAAAATCATTAAAACCAAATAGGAAAGAATACAACAGAGACCAACCAAATAGCATCAGATAACATAGCAAAGTATTTGCCTGACCTTTCAAACAAAGCAACTCAAGACGGTGTCACATTTTCCTAGAGAATGGCATGGAAGATCAGGGTGAGAATCTCATCTGGGTTATTGCTTTCATGTGAAACAAACAAACAAACATTTTCATCACATTTGTCTTTTTTCATAAGATGTGCCTATATGAAATAAGATTTTCCATAGGTAACAAAGTTTGCCTTTCTCTGGTGATGAGATATTTTGACATTTCCAGGTTTCTACAATAATCAATCTGGCTGCTAGGCAACCAACACTAATCAGACCCTTATTCAATCAAGATTCATTAGGATCAATAAAAAGAGACCAGAGACCTGAAGCAACAGACATTTCTGCATCAGTTTATGGCGTAGTTAGCAAACACCTGGCAGCAACTCATTCCTTCCATGTCAATATAGCTGTGAAACCATTCCAGGCATCAATTCCACCTTTAAAGGGGTTAATCAAGGGGCTGAACTCTTTCCCCAAACACAGATTCAGCACCAAGGATAGCTGCTTTAAATCTATCCAAACCCTGGAGAGGATTCATTGCCCCTCTGACATGGAAGCCGCCAATCACCACTGCAAGCTCCTTTAGGCAAAAGATACTCTGACCTACCTCACTGAAGATTTGTAAGCTACTGAGCTCAAGTCAGGATTTTGGTTCTTCTGCACAAACCTTTCAAAGGGTCTGCGACTTTCATGTCAACGGGGCAGTGAATTGGCTCCAGGTTTTCGAATGACCTTTCAGGGAGCTATCCAGCATGCTGAGTCTTATTCCTGCAAACAGATTCAGCAGACTGGATAGCTCTTTCAAACTGTAGGATGAAAGCTGGATCACATTCATTGCCCCACTGATACAAGAGCCACTGGCCATCAATGCTTGAGATCCAATTACCAAGACTTCCACTCCCTTTGATTGGCCAGCCTCTACTTCACAATCATTTGGGGAAAGCCCAACAGGCATAGTCATAGTATCATAGAATTGTAGAGTTGGAATTGACTCCAAGATCCAGTCCAACCCCTTCTGCCATGTAAGAACTCTCAGTTAAAGCATCCCCGACAGATGGCCATCCAGCCTCTGTTTAAAGACCTCCAAAGAAGGAGACACTACTACACTCTGAGGAAAGAGTGTGTTCTACTGTCAGGAAGTTACTCCTATTTTTTGGTGGAATTTCTTTTCCTGTAATTTGAATCCATTGCTCCAGGTCCTGTTCTCTGGAACAGCAGAAAACAAGCTTGCTCCATGAGATCCCTTCAAATGTTTAAGCAGGGCTTTCATATCAGGCCACTCTGGAAGAAAAAAAATCTGGTCTCGTTGCCACCAATAACTGGTGGACCAGGAACCCAAAGTGACCATCTTGTGCCCCAGGCTATTCCGGTCTACCCACCTTTTTTGCAACTCCCAAAGGGATCCAGGAAGGATTCAATCTGGGCTTCAGGTGCTGGCAGTGCCCCAGCCACCTTCCTTGCCATCTGTGGTTGGGTAGACCAGGTCCTCCTCAAGACCTTCAGTATCCAGAAGTCCCAGTCTTCTCATGGAGAGATGCAGCAGTACACACCGGAAGGCAGTTCCTTCCCACACCAGGACACACACACACACACACGGTGTCTACTGGCATGGTCCACAATCCTTGCACTCCCCTAGAATTCCCCCTGCATTCATTATTATTATTTCAAGAGAAACCATTATCGATGTCCGCGGCAAAATGCCACTTCTTTCATGCATGGTTCTTTGAATATGGGCTACTATAATCCTGGTTTGTTTGAATCTGGGTTCTCACACTGCAAGGCAAAGAACAGAACAAGAATGTGTTAAGTAGAATAATAAAAAAACAACACAGTGCTGTCCAAAATTGTACTTTACAAAGTACTAAAGCACATGCCTGCCAGTGGGTTTTGTGGGGTGGGTGGGAGAGCCATTGTCCCACAGAGTAGTTCTGAGAAAAATCATAATAGAATTTCCACCTGATGAGGGATCCCAATGCCTTCGAGACGATGCTGTTTGGATATGTTGCATTAGGAAAGGAGAGAGGGATTCAGCTCCGTCGGTGTGTGAATTGCTTTGGAAGCCAATTACATCCCTGTTGTTCACATGTTGCGAGCTCAACCTACATAAGCAGTGGAGTGTGAGACCCTCCCGTACAAAGATCTATTTCTGGAAATGGGTTTTGCAACATGCATGCTTGTTTTCGTTGCTCTTCTTCAACCAGGTTGTGAGAGGCAGTGTGGTAGACTGGTTTGAGAGTTAGACTACAACTCTGAAGAACAGGGTTCAGATCCCTACTCAGTCATGGAAACCCACTGAGTCACAATCTCTCAGCCTTAGATTTATGTCTCTCTTCTTCAGTCTGGTTATGAGAGGCAGTGTGGTACACTGGTTTGAGCATTAGACTATGACTCTGGAGGATTCAAATCCTTACACAGCCATATTGCTCAGCCATAGAGCAGCCATCCCCACCTTGATCCATGAGAAGAGGTGGATAAGAAAAATATCATCATCATCGTCGTCGTCATCGTTGTTGTTGTTGTTGTTGTCCACTGGGTGACCTGGAGTCATGATCTCTCAGCCTCAGAGGGTGGCAAAAGCAAACCCCTCTGAAAAAATAATGCCAAACCAAACCCATTATAACTTCTTCTTAGGTTTGCCTTGAGTTGGACCCAATTTGAAAGCACACAACCACCAACCACATAAAAGAAGGGTGGGAATGTATCCAGAGAAGAGTGGCCAAGATGACCAAAGATTTGGAAAGCAAGCCTTGAGAGGAATGATTTAGGGAGCTGGGAATGTTTAACCTGGAGAAGAAAAGACTGAGAGAAGACATGATAGCTGTCTTTAAACATCTAAGAAGATGTCAGGTAGAAGATGGAGGGTCCTTGTTTTATGCTGCTCCAGAGACTAGGACATGAGCTAGTGGATTCAAATTTTGGCTTACCAGTAATTCCCACTACCGTTTAAACCGGATCACAATTCAGGTTAAACAGGCATGGTCCCCACTTAATTCGAATTCAGAAAGCAATTCAGAAATGCTTTTTGCCTGTTTTTGCCTACTTAAGACAGACACTGATTTTTTTCGCTCCTTTCCTCAAAACTGAATTATTGTAAATGAGAACCATAACTGAATCGGTTTCATAATTCCCTTTTAAATGACTCAAACTGATTCTTTTGTCAATGAGAACCATCTGCCTCAGGAACAGATTTAAATAGAATCGATTATTTTGTCAATGGGAACCACAAGCGGATTATTTTGAATCACTTCCATCCCAGAAAATCTGATAGGAGCAAATGCAGTGGGAACCATGCTATGAATTCAATTCGATTCATCAGTTTGGATTGGAAACCGAATCTCACGTAAATGGCAATCAGGCCAATTTTGCCTAAACCTTAGAAAGAACTTTTTTACTGTAAGAGTAACAACAAAGAAGCTAGACCATATCCCCCCTTTATGAGCCCATTCTTGCTCTATGATTGTCATTTTAAATTTGAGGATGGGTAGGTCTTTGGGTTATAGGGCTTGATGGTATGGATTATTGTTTTGTATTTTAATGCTGTTTTAGTGTTGTAAGCCACCTCAGTCCAACTGGAGAGGTGGGATATAAGTTGTTGCTGCTGTTGTTGTTGTTGTTATCCTCCAGAGAGGCCCTTCCTCTCTGTCCCACCACTTTCTCAGGTTCCTTTGGTGGGAACAAGAGAGAGGGTTTTCTTGGTGGCTGCTCCCAGGCTCTGGAATTCCCTCCCTTCAAGGGACTGCCTTCTTTTTTCAGTGTCAGATAAAACATTGCTGCCAGACTTTTTCAGACTGATGAGGATTGGGCTTTGAAATGCTGTGCAATTCAGTTGTTAAGGTTTGGATGCAGTTTTTTTAAAGTATATTTTAATATTTTAATGCATAATTAGCTTTTGAAATCATGTAATTGTTTTTTAAACTTTATATTTATACTTTTTCTGCTTTTGTATTTTACAATTTGTACTGTTTTAAATTTGTTGTTAAGCAACCTTGAATCCCTACATCAGGAGAAAGGTGGAATCATCCTAATCATTTCCAGAAGTGCTTGAATATCTAAGGTCATGCAAAGCTCTAAGAGCTCTCCATTCATACAAAGGTAACCTCGGATCAACTTACCTATAGCTGCTTCCCTTTAGTGGATCTCACCTTTCAAATGCCTGCTATCTATAGGTATCTAAAGGACAGCATATGACTCTTCTCTTTCCTCTACAAGCTGTTCAATTCAGGAATTAATAGATCATAGAATTATAGATCAGGCATAGGAATTCATGTAGGCATTCAAGCAGCATTGTTCTTTGTATCTGACAATGGATTAGTAGACCTGCCTCCATTGGAGATTATAGTGTTGTTTTTGATGTTGTTGTGTAACTTGAAGTCATTTCCAATTTATGGTGACCCTCAGGTGAATATATCATGCTTTGTTGTTTCTTGGCAGGATTGATTCAGAGGAGCTTTGCCCTTGCCTCCCTCTGAGGCTGAGAGAGTGTGACTTGCTCAAAGCCACCAAGCAGATTTCCATGGCTGGCTGGGGATTCGAACTCTTGTCTCTTGGAGTCCCAACCCAGTACTAAACATTGCACCACTCTGACTCTCCACCAGTTTCTTTACCATTATTGATATCTTTAGATTGTAGGAATCTGTTACTGAAATGCTCAAGAATGTTGCCTTGGGTTGATTTACTGTATGATGTTTTCCTCTTGCTTTCTTTTAGGTACTGAACTGACATTTTATTGCTAGGTTACTGTTGTGTTTGCGCTGATTTCCTCCCCATTTTGCTCAATTCTTTATCTTGTTTGGCACATTTTTAAAATGCATGCATCTCCCCTCCTTGACTAATGCACTTTTCTGTGCAGTTCTAAATGCATTTTCATGTGCATTTAAATGCAGTTTAAACTGCATTTTTCAAACCTATTATTCCAGCATAAATTGCAGGCTTGTAATGGTTGGTGGTAGGAAGCAACAATTCCACTCTGGGTTTTAGTATGAAATTTAGACGATATTTCCAATGTGCTGAATTGACTTCACTGTAGAGCATTACCAAAGCACTGAACACAAACAAATCAGTTCTTCCAAATATTTCAAGGTTCAACACCATGGAGAGCTCCTTTGGATTAAAACCTGCAGTGGAGTCACCCCCTCAGGGACATGGAAGCTCCTAGCTGCCCAGAGATTAGACCAGGAAACTGGCTATTGCTAAGGCTTAGCAATGGGATCTAGGAGCAGGGAAAGTCAGCCAAGAGGGAACTCAGAGCAATGATAGAATGAGTTTCCTTCCCCAAAGAGTAACCACCACAGTTAGTCCATCCATCCGAGACAAAACATCCAAGTTTTAAGGGATTTGAAAAGTTATGTGGGGGTGATCCTGATGTCTAAAGGACTCTGGGACTTGTTTCTTCCACTCCTTCTTACAATGGTTTCATGAACTGTAAATTTTAAAAAGCCCAATGATTCATGAAAGTGGGACAAGGGGGAGGAGAAAGAAAGGAAAGGAAGATGATAGATAGATAGATAGATAGATAGATAGATAGATAGATAGATAGATAGATAGATAGAGGGGAGCAGACAGGTGAGTGAGCTGGTAGGTGGACAAGCTGATTTAAGTGGAGATGATGACTCCAGTGTAGGTTTTACAGTAATCCAAAGGAGCTCTCCATGGTGCTGAACCTTGAAATATTTAGAAGCACTGCTTTGGTCCTATTCAATGCTATGATAGCCCTCCAAAGTGAAGCCAACCTTGGAAATACCCTTTAAATTTCATACTAAAACCTAGGGTGGAATCCTTGCTCCGCTGGGTGGATGCTGCCACCAGCCACTACACTAAGCAGAGCTAAATCTGTTGTTCCAAATTTGTCACCTGCAAATGAAGTAACAAACTAGACAAACAAGACAGTTCAATGCAGCCTTGATCTGGAAGGTCATGGCTGTCAGATCATTTCCCTTCTCTTTCCTTTTATTCTGCTTCCAGTCCTGTGCAATTCAGCCAATGTGAAAAAGAAAGACCATTCCTAACCAGAAAGTGCCTATCTCTATCCAGTAATAAATCCAGATGTGCATCAATCAAATCTACTCCAAAGTTCTTAGCGCAACAACTTCTGCTGCTCACTGACCAGGATATCCACACTGAACTTATAGCTGTCTGATCCCACTTCAGCTGCTATGGCTCTCTCCTACAGATTCTAGTACTTTGGGAAGGGTCTGAGAAAGCTGTAGCACTCTTGTTTAGGGAAGCAGACTAGAGTTTTCCGGCAATGAATGCTACTCATTCCCTCTCTAACCAAGAAGCCCAGAATTCCTCGGGATGGAGCCATGCCAGTTAAAGTGAGATCAAACTGCAGTGTGGATGCACCCCAAATAAGCTATTCAGTTAAAGTGCTGGATGATGTTTTTTTTTAAAACCTCTCTCACTTGTGGGCGGTGATGAACTTTGCAACCAAAATAGCAACAGGCAGATGTGTGGTTGCACACACACATGCACACAGAGTGTGCATGTCAAGAAAAAGAAAAGGAGGCCAAAAAATATCCATTTAATTTTATAACCTCTCCTAGTCTGGTAGATTGCCCCAGTGTGGCTATAAGTTACTGGTGCCCGAGGAAAGCTACATGACACGCCATCTAACAAATTAAATGTTTCCATGCAATTAAAATGAAGCATTCAGGCTTGGCGTAATAAACTTTAGGCGATTAGTATTCCCAGCACCACTGCCTTCATTGTGTTTTACAGTGCCATAAATATGGTCTCTCAGCATGATGGCTCAGCAGGCAATGGGCACGGGGAAAGATATCTTGTAATATTTGTTATTAAAACATTAAAAAGTCCTTTACATCAGTGCACATACTTGAACTAGAGTCGTGTGGTCCTCCACCCTCTCTGGCCCACCATCATGGCATGAACTGTGGGCATGGTGAGGTTGTTGTCTCATACTCCAAGGCTGGATGGGCATCTTTCAAGAGATCTGTAGTTGTGTATTCCTGCATGGCAGAAGGGGGTTGGTATAGATAGGCCTTGGGAGGCCATTCAGCTTTACCATGAAATGGATCCTGATTCAACATTCTTAGCCCAAATAGTTTTTGTGGGCTTTTTAGGCTATGAGGCCATGTTCCAGAAGAGTTTACTCCTGACTTTTTGCCAGCAGCTATGGCTGACATCTTCAGAGAAATTCTCCTGGCAAAACGTCAGGAATAGAACATGGCTTCATAGCCCCCAAACCCCTCTAAAACTATGGATGCTGGCTGTGAAAGCCTTTGACTTCACAATTGTAGCAAAGATTCCACATTGTGCTTGCATGGTGGTGGTTGCTTTGCACGACTACCAGCATTGTGCAACCAGTGGTGGATCGGCAAATGTGTTTGCTGTTTCCATCATCCCAGTGAATCAAATGAGACACTGATGGCACCGTTGCAGTTAAACATAATCCAAAAATATAGAATTGTAGAACCGTATGGTCAACATAAAGAGGAGAAAGGGAACAAAAGGAACATAGCAGTACCTTTAAGACTACCTGGTTTTATTTTAGCATGAGCTTTTGTGGATGTAGTCGTTGTTGTTAGTAGTAGCAGTAGTATTTCTTCTCCACCTCTTCTCATGGAGCGAGACAGTGAACAGCATACAACATAATATACAATATACAACATCAGTTAAAGTACCCAACATCCATTAAAATAATAAATCAAACAAATACATATTGAAACTATTAATCTGTATTTAAAATTCATAATTAAAAAAAATCATCTGGACAGACTGGTCTTTAATGCTGTTTTAAACCCAGACAATGTTTTCAGCCGTCCAGCTGCATGTCTGATATGGATAGCCCCTGTCTGCCCCAAGATGTCTTGCTTCAGTTATGTCTATTTTAACTAATTTTAATCTGTACTTTATAATGTTGCTGTTTTTGTTTCCAGGGAGGGGGATAGGGATTATGGAGTGTTGTATCTATTATGTATCTATTATGTATTTTACTGATGTATTTGTGTTATTGTAACCTGCCTCGATCTGTAGGGAGAGGTGGGATATAAATATTATTATTATTATTATTATTATTATTATTATTATTATTATTATTATTATTATTATTTCCATGAATGTGGGAGTTCCAGCCATGGAAACCCACTGGGTGACCTTGGGAAAGTCACACTCTCTCAGCTTATTCTCTAAATAAAATCATATTTGGGAGTGCCTGAATTGTGTATTCCTAATTGGCTGGGAATTGGACTGGATGGCCCTTCTGGTCTCTTCCAACTCTATGATCCTATGAAATCTTAGAGCCAATGTGGTACAGTGGTTTAAGTGTTCAACACCAAAAGACAGGGCTTCAAATCCCCACTGAGTCATGGAAATCCATTGGTGTAACTTTGGGCAAGTCACCTTCAGCTAAAGTAGACCCAGTGAATCCATTCTTGAATGCTGAGTCAACACCTAGGTAAATCCCATTGATTCAACAGTGTGATGTAGCAGCTAAAAAGGCCAATGCGATTTTAGGCTGCATCAATAGAAGTATAGTGTCTAGATCAAGGGAATTAATAGTGCCACTCTATTCTGCTTTGGTCAGGCCTCACTTGGAATAACCCTGTGTCCAGTTCTGGGCATCACAATTCAAAAAGGATGTTGAGAAACTGGAGTTTGTCCAAGGGAGGTCAACTAAAATGGTGAAGGGTCTGGAAGCCATGCCCTATGAGGAGCCACTTAGGGAGTTGGGGATGTTTAGCCTGGAGAAGAGAAAGTTACGAGGTGATATGATAGCTCTGTTTAAGTATTTGAAGAGATGTCATATTGAGGAGGGAACAAGCTTGTTTTCTGCTGCTCCAGAGACTAAAACGTGGAACAGTGGATGCAAATTGCAGGAAAAGAGATTCCACCTCAACATTAGGAGGAACTTCCTGACTGCAATGGCTGTTCAACTGTGGAACAAACTCCCTTGGAGTGTAGTGGAGTCTCCTTCTTTGGAGGTCTTTAAACAGAGGCTGGATGGTCATCTGTCGGGAATGCTTTGATTGAGAGTTCCTGCATGGCAGAATGGGGTTGGATTGGATGGCCCTTGGGGTCTCTTCCAACTCTATGATTCTATAATTCAATGGGTCTCAAATCAGAACACTTAGATTTAGACCTTGCTTTTTCTATGTTTTCTTCCCCTTCCAGTCCTTTATTCCTAACAGGATCTAGGCACTCAGGATGATTCTTGATTCTTGACTCTTTCTGGTGGTGACCTTGGCTCTGCTGTTTGCTGGCTATGGTTCCCTATGGCATTGGCTATTGTGATGAGCCAATGTTGCTAGGTCAAAGTGTTCACTAACAGAGACTTTTTCAGCATCCTGCTGCTCCTCTGTTGCACCCTAATGTGTCATTTGTGCTGAGATCCTAGAATGCCTGGGACTTTGGGGACACTCAGAACTCAAAGCACATGCACACTTTTGTTTTGGCCTTCACGGTTTATTCGCCCATTGTTTATCTCCTCCCTCCACACCCGGCTTTACCCCCCAAAGTCTCCATTCTGCAAAAATTTCAAAGGTTGAGTTCAAAATAAGTCAGGCTGCCAGCTCTGATTGATGGTGAATCATTCCGGATTAATCATCTAACGCTTTAGTCACAGTGTAACAATACAAAAAATGATACAAGATGCAAACTGGTTGCATTGTGTTTCCCAGCAGGACCAGTTTAAGGGCAACACGTACTACCTGTGGTCTGTTGGAAGAGTAAGAGAGAGGGAAAGTGAGCACAGAATGAAAAGCCAAGAAAGAAATCTTGCTATAAAACAAAAGGAAAAGATGATTTACCAAACACCGACTGGTTGATATATAAAAACACCTACTCACTTTATTTGCAGGCTAGCAAACAATAATCACTCCAATCAACATTGGGCAGAAAGAGGAAGCTGCGAGAAAAAAGTATGGATGGCGCCTTCCTCCAGCCCATAATAAAAAATAAATCAATTTAACCCATCATAGTCAAAGCATTACCAGATATAGGAAAATGAGTTGTTGTTGTTGTTGTTGTTGTTGTTGTTGCTGGTGCTGGTGCTGTGTGCCTTCAAGTCATTTCTGACTTATGATGACCCTAAGGTAAACCTATCATGGGGTTTTCTTGGCAAGGTTTGTTCAGAGGAGGTTTGCCATTGCTTTCCCCTGAGGTTGAGAGAGTGTGACTTGCCCAAAGTCACCCAGTGGGTTTACATGGCTGGGGTGGGAATCAAACCCTGGTCTACAGAGTTCTAGTCTAACGTTCAAACCATTGCACCATGCTGGGTCTCCTAGGAAAATGAATAGACATGAGTTAATTATCAAGAAACTTAAAAATCTAATTTGTTTAGATTTTGGCTGGAAGAAGAAGAAATTAGTATGTTTATGTTAAATTGCATTTAAGTTTAAATTAAAAGACCCCATGGAAAGACTTACCAGAATGAAGCTGAAAAGGCCACCCACCGTGGGCAGTTCACCCCCTTTGGGGGGCAGTGTATAGATCCAGGGGGTGGTGAGAGGAAAGGGGAGGACAGCAGGGGGACTGTACCAGTGTACAGGAAAGTCAAGGGGAACCAGCAACCTGGTGGGGATGAGGAGCTGGAGCACATGGTTGCAGGGGAGAAGCAGCAGCGAAAAAGGAGCATGCCAATTTAGGAGTGTGCAAATTTGGAACCCTGCTTAAGCTTTGTGAGTTTTGCTGGGATTTGGCTGGCAGGTTGGAGCAGTGCTGCTGTTCCTGCTTTCTTTCTGTCAGACAGGCCAAAAGAAGAGGTAGGGAAAGGATCAACGTTGAGGGTGGATGATGAATTAAAGCTGTGTGACGAAGGCTCTAGGGAAGGAGATGGAAGATTTTCCTGGGTCGGTGATTTGAAGGAGGCTTTCACCTATTTTGGACTGAGATCCATCCTCACTGGGGAGAAAAGTGGGAAATCAACTTTGCTCGTTTTACCTCGTCAAGGAAGGATTCAGAGTCCTTCCTCACTGGGGAGAAGCTTCTCTCTTTACACCCGCTCACTTTGAGAACAGCAACCAAGCAACTGGTCAAACAGCAACCCAGATGCCTCTTGCCTGTGCCAGCGTATGCTGCAAGCCTGGCACAGGTGAGAGTCTTCTTGTTCACTGCTCAACCAGCTGCTTAGTCTCCACTCAGCCAGCTGCTTTCTTTGCACCTGGTCACCTTGGTGGCAGCAACTGAGCAGCAGGTCAAACAGCAACCCAGAAGCCTCTTGCCTGTGCTGGCCTATGCTACAAGCCTGGCACAGGTGAGAGGCTTCTTGGTCTTTGCTCAGCTGGCTGCTCCCTTTGCAGCCGGTCACCTTGGGAGCAGCAACTGAGCAGATGGCCAGCTAGCATTTCTATTGCTGTAAGGTGAAAGGGAGGAACAGGCCTGGGCTGCTGCCACTACGGTATTTGCACATGTGTAGGAGGAGACAGTGGTCAGCTGGGTGTAGCTGGGATAGGTACTACTGGCTAGTGGCTGCTGCACAGACAAGAAATGGAGGGGGTGTGTGCTAGTGTTGTTGTACAAATGGAAAGGCAGCCCAAAAAATTTGAAGACCAATGCATAGTTTGGGGACCACTTCAACCACATCAGAGCTGCATAGTTTAAGGACTTTATCACACCAGCCTAATGTCTTGCCACAATTGTGTTAGTTTAAAAATGGAAGCATACTGGTTTGGTATAATTTCTTATCATACTTTCTGCCCACTATAGCACTTTGGTGATCCATGGCTGCATTATCTGTTTTCTGCACTGCTAAACGCTGCCTTCCGGGAGGAAGGATGGGAAGGAGCGATCACAGCTGCCAACCACTTCCCAAAGCCGGATGCTATGTGAATGTGCACACAGCGGGTGGCTTCAGGGAGATGTCAGCCACCTCAATTGCTGCTCAACCCACCTCCCCAAGTGTGAGGCTGCTGTGTGCATATTCACACAGCAGCTCCACACTTTGGAAGCAGGGTGGGGACAAGTGATCATGACTGCCAAGTGCCATCTGAAGCCATGTGCTGTGTGAATGTGCACATAACAGCCACCTTTGGGAAAGTGTTCGCAGCTGGGATCACTGTTAGGAGGAGGGGGGAGGAACAGAATCACACTCTCTCACAGTAATGGAATAGCAGTGAGATTGAGAGCCTATTGACAGGTTTTGCTGATCAATGAAGAGGTGCACTACAGTAACAAATGGAATTCAAAGAAGCAGCTAGATGGACCCAATACCATGTGAAAAGTACCATAAAAAATCATGTAACAGTAAGTCATGTAGTTGAGTGGTTGTTGCACCACCCCACCTTCTACTGAACTGAATATTGTTCAATCAATGGTGTATCTGAGAATGTGCTTGCAATTCTGGCAATCCCTTTGGCTCAAGAGGTGCACTGAAGGCACCGCTAACTACCTATGCATCCCCAAGAATCTCAGCTACATGTGATGTGGTTGCAGAACTTGGTTTACACAACTGTGAATTGATGCGGAAGCTATGCTATGACACCTCTCCAGCCATGATTTTCATACCCCATTTGAGCCACCTTCCATATTTTTTGGGAGGGGGTGTCTCTACTTTACATGGATTTTAAATGCTGCTACAACTTTCTGAAGTCCTTCAGAATTCAGAAGTGCATATTAAAAATTTGATTTCAATAAATTTTGATAATATGGGGTTGTTACTTATTAATAATCTCAAGTCTAAAGCACACTCATTCTACTGGAATTTCTGACTCATGGCAGACTTAAGACAAACCTATCATTTTGAATCTTGTGACCTAAACATTATATTTCCTTTTTGTGTATGTGTTTTTTTTAAAAAATATGTCATTTGTTGGCTTTTTAGCAGGGTCTCTCATTTAATAAATTAATGACCTGATTCATAACTGAGCTTGTGGAATTAAGTTAATGATGACATTGCAGGTTAAGCCGATCCATTAGGATAAAAATAACCTTAATTAAGTTGCCTCTTTTTTGTTAGAAAATTTCTAACTTAATTGATAACTGAATCAATTTGAATTTGTTAGTTCTTCTCGCTGTAGACTACAAATTTCTAATCCATCCAGAAAATACGAAGCCACACAGATTAAATCCTTCTACTCTGTGACTGATTTGTGAGTTAGACAAAAAAGGGGGGTGAGTAGGTTGGGAGTCTTGTAAGACTGGCTTCCAGGTAGGAAACTCTGAATCTAATAAAAGAAGAAGATTTCACACAGAACTTCTCTTGTGTTGAGATCCAAAGGCAGCAGAGAGTTTGCCTTTCAGGGTGAAAGTGGTGTGTCACTCTCTTTTGGATTATGAGCAATTTTGTAAACTGGGGATTACACAGGACTCATCTGAAATCAGCTTTGATATTGGCCTTCTATAAATTAAAACATTTTGTGTATTATGCCACACAAACCTGCAAGCTCAACCCATGAAACGTGGGTTGCAATCCTGCATGGCTTGATGTGGCACAGCAGTAGCATCACTGGGGAGGTACAGGGGAAGCAGACTGCACCAGGTTACATCTTGGAAGGGGAGGTGACACTCAGTTGGCTCCCCGCCCCTGTGGGTGCTACTTCAGCCTATGTGCACAATCCTCCGGCCCACACAGGCGCTCTAGAGGCTGGATGGCCATCTGTCAGGGATGCTTTGATTGTGAGCTCCTGCATGGCAGGGGTTTGGACTGGATGGCACTTCAGGTCTCTTCCAACTCTATGATCCACTCATGTCTGCTGGGGCAGTGGCATCACTAGAGTTGGTGTCATCTCAGTATAGTAATTTATGCTGTCACCTCTGGCTTAGAGCCACCAGGCCAATGGTCCCTCAGATCAGGCTGCTATGAAAAAGAAAGACTGTGGTCTACTTCCTGCTGACAGGGCACTCGAAGTGATTGCCTATGTCCCAGGTTGTTGCGGCCAAGTCACCTTGTTCACATGTGCCAAAGGGGTCCAGGTGTTACTGTGAAGAGGGTGGGTGGGCTGGGTCCTTTCCAAGACCTTCAGTCCTCAGGAGTCCCAATCTACCCATGCAGAGATGTGGCCGTACACTCCACACCTTTATGGGTGCGGAGGGGTCCTGACACTAAACTGCAGCTGATACCAAGGGCCCACTGTAACAACAATGATGATGAGAACAACAGAAAAAACTGGTCCTGTAGAAGGAAAATCTGTTCTTTGTCTCTGTGGTGACACAGCCATCACTAGGGGTGTGTGGGCGGTGAGGACCACGCTGAGTGACACACTGGGGGGGGGGGGGTGAACACCCTATGGGATGGTACACCCTGTGGGACTGGCATGGCTGCTGTTAGACTGGCGGTTGGGCAAGTGAGAAAGGAGGCTGCAGCACTGCTGCCCAATAGTGGTCTGGCCGGGTAGTGGGCAGCTGACCAGAGGGGTATGTGAGCAAGGCAATGGAAGTGAGGGAAGGCAGGGATATCTGCCATCACTGCCCCGCTTTTCATAACCCTTTCCAGGCACCTGCACCAGGTGATGCCACTGAGTGCTGAGGGAGTGGAATGCCAAAATATCAAAAGATTTAACTGCCCCTTTTTGCTCTCTCCCCATTGCCAGTTTTTTGCGCCTTACTGCAACCCATGTAACCACGTTCCCTTAAAAAAAAGAAGTCAAGAGGAAAAACCAGTATATCTGAGCATCATGCGCTTGGCCCTTGGTCTCACATTTTTGGAGAACAGAGCCAGGGAAAACCCTTGGATATTGTGGTGTGGGCGTGTAAGTGTAAGACACGGCCATACGTGCCAGTGACACACAGACACAGACTCACAAGCTAATGAACAAAGCACTTTCCTTTTACAGAGCCCATAAATCTAAGAGAGGCATTTTTTTCAAAAAATAATAACCAACAACCACTAGCAGCTGCCATAAAACAAAGAAGTAATAGAGGTCACCGATGCTTCTGTGGAGGCAATAAAACATAACAACACTTCGCCTCACAAATCCTCTCGCTGCCCGGACTAATGTCCTCCATCATTAACAAATAAAAGAAATGACATTTGCACCCAAATTGGCAGCAGAGGAAAAACAAACAGCTGCCTCTGTGAGAAACAGAGAGGACAAAGACTGCTGGGCAGAGGAAAACAAAAAGAGATGAAGGGTGGCACCAAGCCAAGCTAGCTGACTTGGCCATGGCACCCGCCTCGCTCCTGCCCTCATTCTTTGAAATGCTTAGCATTACAAGGGGTTCCCCTTCCTGCATAAATGACTTTTATAGCTATCCAAGAGTAGAGATTGATCCCGGGACATTTTGGCGCCTTAGGAGAAAAAACAAAACAAAATTGCTGCCCATTTCCTATTTGTTGACCCAGCATTCACTTGGCTCTCACCAACAGGGTTGGCATCTCAGAGTCCAGCCTTTCTTCTCTGATCTACAGGGCAAAGGGGAGGAATCTGAGGGTGGTGTCTTCAAGAGTGTGTATGTGTGTGAGTTCTTCATTTGTTAAACTTTATGCCTCTTCTTTGAGTGCCTTACTTGGTGCAACTGTGGTTGATGCTTAATGAATCCTGTGGAATGGCCTCAACCAGGGCCTCCCTCCGCTCCACAACATCACAAGGAGTCATCTCTTGATCTCAGGTTTTGGCAACAAAACCTCAGGATCTGAGATAGTCCTGAATCTAAGTTTACCTGACTAAAAACTGGAAACAGCTCTTTTACCACACTTTGCATTGTTTTGGGGTACAAATATTTTATTATTATAGTAGTTACAGAGAGGTCAAAACTCACGATCCTGGAAGGGCCATGAGGACCTTTAAGTGAACTTTTAAGGGTTTTAATAATGCTCACATAGACCTGAGGGCATATGTAAAGGCCCCATGTATCTTTAGGGCTGTGAATATTGCTGCTTCCCCACCCCCTGTGATGTGCATGTCCCCTTGTAGGTCCCAGACAAAGGGTTTGTCAGCCAATCTTTCTGCTAGCAACCATGGTATATTCCCACACCCCATTCTATTCCAAACTCCTTATCACTGCTTGATTACATCAGTGAATTTGGGATATAAATTTGTAAGTGTGGATTTTAACGTGTTGTAAGCCGCTTTGATTGTCCTGTCACAGAAAAGCGGGATATAAATAACAGTTTTATTTATTTATTTATATCACTGCCACCCACCAAAAATATTCCTTTTGTAACTCTGAAGTTAAAACCATCAACCACCTTGGAATGCCATTGTTTCTGGGATTCCTGAAAAATCCACTCAATTGCCTCAAGACACAATACACTCCATAAATATGCCCACATTGGCATTCTCACTTTGATCAGTTTGGAATAAGGCAGAAACTCTTTCAGATTCAAACTTAGCCCATCAGTACTGCTGTCTGAACTACGCTATGAGGTACATTCAACTCCCAGCTTTCTCTCAGATTGGAGCCTGGCTTCTGGAACTGGTAAGCATTGCCCATTGCAGTCCTTTAATGTGGGCCCTTCCCTTACATGGGGGAATCCGTTCCAGACCCACCCACCCCCATGTAAGCAAACAAAACGTGAGGCACGTGCATGTGGTACAGTGCGGCACGGCACACACACCAAAGGCACACATACCATTGTTTTTCTCATGGGGCGGTTTCAGCATAAACTGAAAGCCACATATGGCATGCCTACATATGGTGCAGGTGCACTATACTATCCAGTTCCACCTTTTATATCTCTTACTCTGTGTGTGTGTGTGTGTGTGTGTGTGTGTAAGTGCATCCCTCTTTTTATTCAGATAATAAAACTGAGTTGCACTTAGCACTCTGGAGTTCTGGTTTTTCAGAAGCGTTAGACATAGACTTGTATCCCAGCCAGAGTTAACCTGGCCATCTCACTGCTAAATTATTACGCTAAATTAATTTCCCCATTCAGTACAATAAGTGGGTGGCCCTCTTGGGACCCCTTGCAATTTAACAGCTCCTTGTAACTTTAATGGCTGTTTGGAAGAGGGAAATTCAGATAATAACCATTCAAGATATGGGAGCCATTTCTAGTTTTCATTCTGACAACCCTAGGAAACTGTACTCACCAAAATGGAGGCCAAATCCACAGGCTGCTATGGTAACATGCCCTGGTTGCCCCCCTCTCCTATTCCCCTCCCCTCAGTTCTGTAGTTTGCATCTCTGAGCCCTGTCTAACATTAAGATTGAAATTTCTTTGCTTGTATTTACAGTGCATAATAATTAATGAAGTAATTGGATCAGCATGCACCCCTTTGCATACAACCTGGAACAGCTACATGAGGAGGCGATAAAGCTAAGAGTGGTCTTGCTGTTCCCATTGTAACAGGTCCAACAGTGACCCTGATCAAGCTTGCAACATACGCTGATTCACAGCAAAATGCAAAGCAAATGAATTTCCCTCCCATCACAATCCAAAGGTCTGCAAATGTCCACTCAGCTCACTGCTGTTTCCTGTAGCAGTGAGCTGAGCATAGAGGCAAAGAACTCTCAACTGGCATTGTCATATCCAATGGGACACTGTCTCTGAACGTGGCGGGTCTATTTAACCCTCAATAGACTTTAAGATCCTCCCAGCTGGTGGCCATCAAGTGGCCCTGCAGCAATATTTCCATACATTAATCATGTACTGTAGGAAGAACTGCCTTTGGTCTATCCCGAATCTCCTTTACCAAGTTCTAGAAAGAATAACTTTGGTGCTATATCAAAGCTAAATATTTTTTTCCCTTCCAGGAACAACTTCAAGCTGTGTCTCTTAAAGGGGTTGGCAAGGTATGATGAAAAAGTCTCTTATCTCCTTTCTTCACGGGGAAATTATTGCCTTTGATATTGATATCTTGGAATTGCAAAATTGTCATATGGAGCGCAGTGGAAGAGGGGAAAATAAGTGGCTGTGAGGGCCAGCATTTTTCTTCAACCACATAATGGGCATCATCTCCCCAGAACCACCATTGCAATGAACTGGAATTGGACCAAGAATGTGCCAAATAGGAGAAGGAAGTGGTAAAATCATAGCTGCTTGGCAGAACACCTAGGCTGACATTCTGTAGATATTTTAGCACACTTAAGTTGCCTTATGAATGCAGTTGTACTTTTCTGGCTGTTGTGTAATGTCTATATTCAGTTCACAGTTGCATGAGTGCACTATTTGCAAATGGAACTACAGTCGCCCCTCTGTTTTTATGAGGGATCCATTCTGGACACACATACTCCCCCCTGCGAAAATGGAATTTTGCATATATTCAAGCCCCATTGACTTGAATGGGGGCATGCTCCCATGCATCCATTGTTTCCCCCTCTGTTTCCCACTCATGTATGTGCAAGGGATGTGAATCTCAAGTCCGCAAAAATGGAAAGTGACTGTATTATGACTGCCTCTCTTTAAAAACCTCCAAAGGAGGAGATTCCACCACTTTCCAAGGCAGCGTATTCCACAGTTGAACAGCTCTTACAAGCAGGAAATTCTTCCTAATATTTAGAGGAAATCTCTTTTCCTGCACTGTGTCCTAGTCTCTGAAGCAGCAGGAAACAACTTGCTCCATCTCCATTATGGCATCTTTCAAAAATAAATTTTAATATATATATATATATTTAAAATATTCAGATCTAGTGTAAATCATGAGTGGAAACCTACATTCATGCTGTTAAGACGTGGTTGTGCTACACCACCCATCTGCTGAATACCAGTATTGCCCAATTGAATGTGCATCTGTGAATGTGTTTGCTGTTTCCACCATGCCAGGAAATAAAGGGGTACATTGAAAGCACTAGTGTGTAGATAAGCACCAGCGCTCTTTGGCAGAGAAGACAAAAGACCTTGCAGAACTATTCATCCCTGGATTCCTTAGGATAGAACTACAGCACTTAAAGCAGTGTCGAATTGTGAGCCTTCTTGGATGGAGCTGTGATTGACGGGCTCCAACCAGGCTTGCCAGCTCATCCCTTCACAGGTCAAACCCTCCTTCCTATCTGCCCCTACCCTCCTTCCAACCACTACAATAGCCTCCATCATTCCACAGATGAAAACTAGGATGTATATGGCCAAGGGACATCAGAGTGTGGTGAAGGTGGCAAAAGTTACTAATGAGAAACAGCACATATGCTAGGAGAGGCTGCGGCAGTTTGCTTGTGCCTGAGCCTACTGGGAAGTTCTTCTCTCCTGCTGAGTAAATTGAGTGCAAATTACTTTTGCACTTTGAACTCAGTCTGCAGCAATTGAAGTAAGCAGAGGATAAAGGGGGGAACAGGAGGAGAGGAGAGAAACTGGGACATTTGCAGCTGGAAAAGTGGGATGACAGAGGACTAATCAGGATTGTTCTAAATTGAGCTAGGGCCCATTCAGACTGATCTTTTTGTGCTGGAAGGAACTGGGGAAATTCGGTTTCCGCCCCCTGCCCCAAATCTCCCCAGAGGCAAGTGCTGACTACCAATCAGGGTATTTTAACCCTGAATGCCCTCTTGGAGAAATCGGGTCAGAAGTGAAGGTGCCTTGCTGTCAATCAAATTTAGTTCCGCACTCAAAATACCCCAAAATGCAAGCTAATGCCATCTCTGCATCCTGTATCCTCCCTCCTTGACAACCCGGAATGCCTCGTATACATGTAATAATAATAATAATAATAATAATAATAATAATAATAATAATAAATTCCTCACCTCAGGATGCCAGAAAAGGAAGCCATGCATTCTTTGCTTTCTAGGCTACCCCTGAATTCCTTAGAGACAGTAGCAAAAGCATTCTGTATCAATTTGCCAAATTGGAAAGAGAAACGTCGTAACATTTGCATTGTAGCATTTGCAAAGGAAAAGCCTCTTGCAAAGTGCTCTTTGCAGCATTTCCTTATTGCAAAAAACATGCACATAGTTTGTCAAAAATAATTTTTAAAAAATTTAAAAAAGAGATAAATCTGCCTGGTGCGAGAGAGAGGCTTTTTCAGTCCTGTGACCTCCCTCTGACCTGTCCTGAATTGACCCTTCCTCCTCCTCCTCCTCCTCCTCCTTTGCCCTGATGAAGGGGAGGGAATGCCCTGCCCACTGCCCTCCTTCTGACCTAAATCCCTCCCATGAACTTGCCCCGATCATGATCGGGGGCAAGTTCATATTCGCAGAACCTGGTTTTTTTCAAACGAGATGGCTTTTACCCCAATTCCAATTGATGTGCACCAAGGAGCGTTTGCCACAAAATGGTTGTGCATGCCTCAAAATCGATTGTGAGAGATTCGGGGCCAATATGAACCTCACATGCAAGAATCGAATCCTGATCCGGGGTAAAAGGTAGTCTGAATGGCCCCATAGTTGGAGGGTATGCACTGCATTGCTGTGCAGGTAGAGAAAGGGAGGACAGGGGAAAGGTGAGCCTAGACTAGGACAGGTGGGAATATAGTTCTCAATCCTATTTGAGAGCTGGGCAGGAGGATGGGAAAGGAACTGGAGGAGGAATCTTCTTGCCAGGGTGTCTGGAAGCTTGAGAAGCCCCCTATCATTCCTCCTCCCCATAAGCCTTCAGTATGCTTTCCATCCTTAGACCTGAGGCATGCAACTTCCTGAGTTCAAAATCCTGCACATTTTGCTAGAGGGGCTCTTACAGATGCACCTTGAAGCCAAACCACAGGCCTGGAAGGCATGCTGTAGGTTGAGGCTGAACATTGCTCTGGGGACAGCTTTTCTTTCACTTCAGCCTTGTAACCCAAAGTTTCTCAAGGCACTGGGATGGATGGCAGCCAGACCAATGGTTGTTCTCACAGCTATAAATCTGCCTAACAAACTGTAAATCACTTCAGCTTGTCTGCCTTCTCCCAGCCTTCAGTTGAAATGTTAATGCATCTCCCCTCTTACCCCCTTAAAAGACAGCAAGAGTTTCAAGTGAGAGAGAAATTCTATACATTTCCTCCTGAGGATTCACATGTTCCTCATCACATTTCTGCTTCTTGTAGAAACTGGAGATGGCAAAAATGTGCAGTCACCCAATTGAGCATCAGTTCAGTGGTCTCCAGTCCATAAGCTTGGCTGTACTGCGATCAAACTATATTTCTAACTCTATCTCATCCACAATATCTCCCCAACTGCGGGCAAGCAAGATCTTTCACTTGCTCAGCACTGGACTTGTAACACCTACACTGGAAACATCATTCTTTATGTCCTCCAGGTGACTTAGGGCTTTACTCCCCATTCTCACCACTTGTCAATGAAAACAAAATTAGACCCGTGTGTATAATAGCCATTACAGCAACTCTTTGCTATTGCGCGACTGGCGCTGACACCATCACAGCACTACCTTCCTGAGTCCCCATGTCCCAACCCTATGCTCAGAGCTCTGCTACTAAGATTTAAGGTTTTTGTAAATCACCATCGTATTTCCCATTTCTATGTATGGCTGTGAAAGATGAACAGTGAAATAAGCTGATAGGAAGAAAATAAACTCATATGAGATGCGGTGCTGGAGAAGAGTTCTATGAATCATAGAACTACAGTAGCTGCTCCAAATTTGGAGAGGGGGATCCATTGAGGACCCCATCCTCCACCCCCACAAAAATGGTGACTCACAAATATTCAAGTCCCATTGAAAATAATGGTGCATGCAGGTGCACAACGCCATTTTATCCCTCTCCACTTCTCCCTCCTGCAAAGAGGAAGACCATGGACTCCAAGGACATGAAAAGGGGGGGATAGAATCATATAATCATAGCATTGCCAGAGAGCCTAAGGCTCTCCAGTCCAAACCCATTCTGCCATGTAGGAAGACACATTCAAGTCACCCCTGACATATGGCCATCCAACCTCTGTCCAAAATCTCCCAAAGAAGGAGACTATGATCCTTCAAAACAGTGTGTTCCACTGTTGAACAGCTCTTACTGCCAAGAACTTTTTCCTAACGTTTAGCCGGAATGTAAAATGTTTAGCTGAAATGTAAAATGTGTGGCTGTAGATGAAATGTTGGCCATTAATAATCCAGAAACTCTTCACAGGGGAGAGAGAATCATAGCATACTAGAGTTGGAAGAGACCCCAGGGGCAATTCAGTCCAAACCCATTCTGCCATGCAGGAACTCACAATCAAACCACCCTGACAGATGGCCATCCAGCCTGTTTAGAAACCTCCAAACCTCCACCACCCTCTGAGGCAGCATCTTCCACTGTCGAACAATTCTTACTGTCAGGAAGTTCCTCCTAATGTTGAGCTGGAATCTCTTTTCCTGGAGCTTGCATCCATTGCTCTGGGGCCTAGTCTCTGGGGCAGCAGAAAACAAGCTTGCCCCATCCTCAACATGACATCCCTTCAAATATTTCAAAAGGACTGTCATGTCACCTCTTAACCTTCTCTTCTCCAGGCTAAACATACCCAGCTCCATAAGTCTCTCCTCATAGCACTTTATGGTTTCCAGATCTTTCACCATTTTGGTCACCCTTCTCTGGACAGGCTCCAGCTTCTCAATATCCTTTTTGAACTGTGGTGCCCAGAACTGGCCATAGTATGAGTATCCAGTAACTGCTAAAAAGACCTGCAAATGAGTCCTAGAACAAATGAATCCTGACCTCTCCCTAGAAACCAAGATGACTAAACTGAAACTGTCATACTTTGGACATATTATGAGAAGACATGACCTGACTCACTGAAAAAGACAATAATGCTTGGGAAAGTGGAGGGCAGTAGGAAGAAAGGAAAACTGCATTCCAGATGGATAGACTACCATAAATCAAAGAAGCCACAGCTGCCCTGAGTCTGGAAGCCCTGAGCAGGGAGGATGGTGATAGACTGGCTTGGACATCTCTCTTTTACTTATGTGTCTTCAAGTCACCTCTCGACTTATGGCAACCCCAATAATTTCATAGGATTTTCTTAGGCAAGGGATATCCAGAGGTGGGTTGGCCAGTTGCTTCCTGTGAAATATAGCCTACAGTAACTGCTATTCATTGGTGGTTTCCCAACCAAGTACTCCCCATGGCTGCTTCACTTCCAAAATCAGCTGAATCTGATGCCTGTAAGATATTTAGTCCTGCCCTAAATAAAGTTTTCTTAGGCAAGGAATCTCAAAGATGGTTTTGCCAGTTCCTTCTTCTGCAATACTGTATAGCCTCCAGCACTTGGTATTCTTTGGCAATCTCCCATCCAAGTGCTTACCTTGGCGGTCCCTGCTTAGCTTCCAAGATCAGATGGGATCTGGTGGCTATAGGGCAGTGGTTCCCAAACTGTGGGACTCCAGGTGTTTTGGACTACAACTCCCAGAAACCCCACCCAGCTTGATCAACAGTTAGGCATTCTGAGAGCTGAAGTACAGAACATCTGGATAACTAATGCATCTGAGGATGTAGATTTTGGTCTATGAATGCTCATAGAATCATAGAATCGTAGAGTTGGAAGAGACCACAATGCTTCCAGCTTCTTTCTTTCACTTAGTTTCAAAGGTGCTACAAGATCTCTCTACATGGTGATTCTATGGACGAACATGGCTGTATCTTTGAACTCTACCGCTATGGAGGACTAAGGTTTGGGAACCACTGATTTAATTTATTTAGGCTGGAACCACCATAACTCAAAGTGCACTTGATAGCAGTTCCCAACAACAACTGCTTCTCTGTGCCTCTTGCAATGCCTCCCTCCGCTCTCGCCCCCCAAATTAGCAGCCGTCTTGCATCTCATTCTCACTCTTAGCAGCAGCCAGCAATGAATCATGAAAGGGCAGATCCCTGTTGCTTGCCACTGTAATCAAGCCAAAATACAATTCCCAGGGGCAATGTAATAATGCGCATGCATGCAGCACCATCAGCCTGCATGTGCTGCCAACTTTATACTCCGGCAAAGAGATGACCCTTTTCTGAACACTTAACCAAGGAAGCTTGTAAATACTGAGCCAATTCCAAATCCAACCGAGGGAAGCCTGTCTTTTTTTGCTAGCAATAACCCAACCGTTTTCTGCTAGAATTTATGCATGAGTTTATCTCACTAGAAATATTAGTCGCAGCTCCTTCTCTAAGTAACCCAAACATTTGTACTGTTTAGAACATTTAATCTTCAGTCTGAAAAACAAAATATTTGTATCTAATACCGCTACAGATTAAGCAAGTGCTCATTTTAGCAGCTATAAGAGCACATCTAGTATTCAGTTCAGGAAACTATAAAAATTACAGACGCTGATTTAGAAATACATACTGAAGTGGTTCGAGTATTAGACTCTGGAGACTAGGGTTTGATTCCCAGATTGGCCATGAAACTCATTGGGTGACCTTGGGCAAGTCACACTTTCTCAGCCTCAGAGGAAGGCAGTGGCAAACCTCCTCTGAACAAATCTTGCCAAGAAAATCCCATGTTAGGTTTGCCTTAGGGACACCATAATTTGGAAACAATTTGAAGGCACACAACAACAATTGAAAACGTGCAACTTGACTTCAGTAGCAAGCATGTAATTTATTTACTTAATGGGAAGTTTAAAAACAATTATATACAGGTTGAGTCTTACTTACTCAAAATTTCAAAATCCAAAAGATTCCTAAATCCAGAATTGTCCATATGGATGGCTGAGACAGTGACATCTTTGCTTTTTGATAGTTTGAGGTGCACAAACTTTGATTCATGTGCAAAATTATTAGAAACATTATGTATAACATCATCTTCGAGGTACATATATAAGGTGGACACAAAATATAAATGAATTTTGTGTTTAGACTTAGGTTCCCATCTCCAGTATTTGCATTATGTACATACTAATATCCCAAAGTCCAAAAACCTCCAGAATCCAAAACACTTCCAGCCCCAAGTATTTTACATAAAGGAGACTCAACCGGCAGATGATGATGATGATGATGATGATGATGATGATGATGATGATGACGACGATGATGGCCATCCAGTCCAACCCCATTCTGCCATGCGGGAACTCTCAATCAAGGCATCCCTGACAGATGGCCATCCAGCCTCTGTTTAAAGATGTCCAAGCAAGGAGACTCCACCAAAATCTCCATTGAGGGAGTGTGTTCCACTGTCGAACAGCCCTTACTGTCAGGAAGTTCCTCCTAATGTTGAGCTGGAATCCCTTTTCCTTTAGCTTGCATCCATTGTTCCGGGTCCTAGTCTCTGGAGCAGCAGAAAACAAGCTTGTTCCCTCCTCAATATGGCATCCCTTCAAGTATTTAAACAGGGCTATCATATCACCTCTTAACCTTCTCTTCTCCAGACTAAACATCCCCAGCTCCCTAACGTGTCCCTCATAGTCTCAGTTTTGTCATCTTAGCTTCGAGGGAGATTTCTGGCTTGCTGTGCTCTAGGACCCATTTATTTGTCATTCTGTCCATCCATGGCATCCTCTGCACTCTTCTCCAGCACCACATTTTATATGAATTGATTTTCTTCCTAACTTGTTTCTTAACTGTCCAGCTCTCACATCCATCCATAATAAGAGAGAATACAATGGCTTGTAAGATTCTAATTTTTCTGCTGAGTTGTGTATCTTTGCATTTTATGATCTTTTCTAATTCTTTCAAAACCACCCTTGCTATTCTTAATTGTCTTCTGATTTCCTGACTGAAGTCCCTGTTCCTATCAATGTTGGATCCCAGATAAGAGAACTCTTTGACTATTTCTATTTCCTCATTGTCTAGGTTGAATTTGTGTAGATTCTCCGTGGTCATTACTTTTGTTTTCCTTATGTTCAACAGTAAGCCTGCTTTTGCACTTTCTTCCTTGATCTTCCTTAGTAGTTGTTCCAGGTCTGGGAGGTTTTCTGCTAGTATTAGCATATCTGCTAGCATTAGCATAGTGATCTGCATATCTTAGATTGTTGATATTCCTCCCTCCTATTTTCACTCCTCCTCCTTCTATGTCCAATCTTGCATTTCTGACTGAAAATAAGGGAGAAGTTCCTAATGGTAAAAGCTCTCCGACAATGGAATAGATTCCCTCAGAAGGCGCTGGACTCTCCTTCACTGAAGGTTTTAAGTGGAGGTTAGAGAGCCTTCATTCAGGAGTGCTTTGACTGTACTGGAAGTGGGTTGGACTACATGACACCTGGGTTCCCTTCTAACTCCAAGAGTCTATCATTCTACTAGAATCAGTTCCTGTGTTCTTGAGTTTTTGTTGGGGATTTCCAGCATTGACACGGGGTAGGATTAAATGACCCTTTCCAACTCCATGGCTGCTATCCTGTTGGTGAGTTATGATAGCACAAATCCAACATAGTATGCTATCATAAGTCATTTCCTTGGTCATTGTGAACATCAGAATTCTTTATTTGGTGCACCACACCAAAAATCCCTCTCCAAACCCACCATTTATGCATCAACACAGCAATTTTCATAGGATGGTCGAACTGGAACAGACCCCAAGGGCTATCCAGGTTAAACCCATTCTGCCATGCAGGAAGAAAGAAATCAGGAGGAGGAAATTAGCCACTCAATTGGTTTTGTTAGGTTCTTGTTGTGTGCCTTCAAGTCATTTCTGACTTATGGCAACCCTAAGGTGAACCCATCACAGCGTTTTCCTAGGCTGAGAGTGTGTGACTCGTCCAAGGTCACCCAAGTGAGTTTCCCAGACCAAATGGACAACTGAACGTGATCTCCAGAGTCATAAAATCATACAACTGGAAGAGGCCCCAACTCTGACCTGCCATGCAGAGGGACATCATCCCAATGGATGGCCATCCAGCCTCTGTTTAGAAATCTCCAAAGAAAGAGACTGTATTACCCTCCAAGGCAGCCGCATCTTCCACTGTCAAACAGTTCCTACCATTAGGAAGTTCCTCCTCATGTTTTATTTAAGGTGGAATCTCTTTTCCTGTAGCTTGAATCCATTGCGCCAGATCCTATACTCTGGAGCAGCAGAAAACTTTTGCCATCTTGATCACATCTTGAACACACATGGGCCAGTTTTCACCAGTGAAAGGTATGGTGTTGAGGAACTGCATCACTTAAAAGGTAGGCTCGGAAAGTAGTACTGGGAAATGGAGCTACTGAGACATGGGGTGCATCTACACTGTCAAGATAATGCAGTTTGACACCACTTTTATTACCATGGATCCATCCTAGAGAATCCCAAGATCTGGAGTTTTGTGGGGTACCAGCACACTTTGTCAGAGAAGTCTAAAGACCTTCTAGAACTACAAATCCTAGGATTCTGTAGGATGGAGTGCTGAAAGTGGTGTCAAACAGGATCATTTCTAAAATATAGATGTACCCATAGATAAATGTCAGAACTATATCCTTCAATGCAGGATTCCAGCCTATGATTCTGACAAAGGATACAGTCAGATCCAATCTAGTTGGCACGAACAACAGGCCTCCAAAGTTAAGTCAGCCTTGTGTCACCCCCAAAATGACCCTGGAAGCTTAGGACAAAGACTTTTTCTTTTTCTGTACACTTAATGGCCTGTTAATCCACATTCTCTTGTTTCTCACTTCTGCAGAGCCCCATCATCTTAGGAAGGAGGGAAAGGAAGAGCAACAGATGAAGGAGAGGGACTGGAACTATAGAATGAACTTCTACATGAGAGCCAGTGTGCTGTAATAGTTTGAGCGTTGGACTATGACTCTGGAAACGAGGGTTTGAATCCCTGCTCAGCTATGGATGCCCACTGGGTGACCTTGAGCAAGTCACACTCTCTCAGTCTCAGAGGCAGGCAAAAGCAAACCCTCTCTCTGAAAAAATCTTGCCAAGGAAGCCCCGCAATATGGTCACCATAAATCGGAAACGACTTGAAGGCACACACCAGCAACTTACATTGCTTCATCCTAGAGTAAATATCTGCTGTTGGCCTTACATTACACAATCCCTAAACAGAGTACAATCACAGCACAACATTTATGTGGATCAATGGCCAATTATGTACGGCTGACAACTCATTGTGCAGTTGCAAAGTGCCAAGCGCAAAGGCAATGCATGGAGACAATGGAGGCTCGCACACCGCACTGCATACTTTAATGACCTACCACAAGTGCAACGGTTCAAAATGCACAGCTCTGCTTATGTCACCAACAGCTGTGTGGCACATTATCCCTCCATCACTCTGCATGCATAGTGCACTGTATGCTTGCATGGACCCCCTAACAGGACATCTTCTGCAACTGGAAGAAGATTTGGAGTTATTTTCTGGAATAGTCATGCCGCTCTCAGCCTCTGCTCCGAACCACTTTGCCTCCCCAAAACACAATGTCATTTTCTCCCTGCTTAACCTTCTGGCCTTTCATCTAATGCTTTCCCAAGCACTTGGAGACTAGTGTAAGATGGGAGGAATGAAAACTGGGTGCAATTAGCTGAGCAGCAAGAAAAGAACAGTATGTTTCCGGAGCTTATTTTGCCAATCTTTTCAGCCGGGTATCTTAAGGGTCATCTATAGGAGAGAGATAGTCTGGAGGCAGAACACAGTGCTGAGTTTATTTTGTGCCTGTTTTTGTTGTTGTTTGGCCGATAAAGATTTTAATTGGAGTGCTTATGTTTCTATTTGTCCAGAGAGGGAGATTTGCCCAGATAAAACTTTGTAGAGAGTTTGAAGGAAATATCGGGGAGAAAAGGCAGATTCAGGTTGTCAGCAATCTACTGGGATGGACGGACTGGACATCATACCCTCCAATATTTTACAGATGGGAACCAGGATCCATGTGGCCAAGCGACATCAGAGTGTGGCCTAAATGGTAAAAGTTATTAATCAGGCAGAACAGACAAGCTGGAAAAGGCTGCAGCAGTTTGCTTTTGCCTGAACTGACAGGGAAGGGCATGATTCCTCCTCCTCTTCTCCTCTCCCCCTGAAAACTCTTTTGGCACTTTGAACTCAGTTTGCAGCAATGGAGTTGAGGACAAAGGTGGAAAGTGGGAAGAGGCCTGGGACACTGGGGGCTCATTCCTACTACCTTTTAAACCCGATCGCAATTTGGTTTGAACAGGTTGAAATGACCCTGGTTCCAACTTAAGTCATAGAATAATAGAATTGTAGAATTGGGGCCACTCCAAGGGAGTGTGTTCCATTGTCAAACAGCCCTTATTGTCAGGAAGTTCCTCCTGATGTTCAGCTGGAAACTCTTTTCCTGTAGCTTGCATCCATTGCTCTGGGTCCTAAACATCCCCAGCTCCCTAAGTCATTCCTCATAGGACATGGTTTCCAGACCCTTCACCATTTTAGTTGCCCTCCTTTGGACACATGGCTCCAGTTTCTCAATGTCCTTTTTGAATTGTGGTGGACACAATATCCCAGGTGGGGCCTGACCAAAGCAGAATACAGTGGCACTATTATTACTCTTGATCTAGACACTATACTTTTATTGATGCTGAAGTGATTTGGTGAGGGGGGCCATGTGCTACACCCATTTAACCCATGTGTTTTTGGATAAATAGTTTCTGCGCAAGTATGAACCAGATGTGGATCGAAATCTATTTAAATTTGCCCTTCAGACGGCTGGAGCGCGTCCATTTTGAACCAATTCATTCATTAATGTGAACCACAAGTGGGTTATTTTACAGGAAAAAGTGCAAATGTAGTGGGAAACACGCTCCGCTGTTGAATTGATCCATCGATTCTTTTTTGGTAAGTGGGAAAGAGGCCTGGGACACTTTAAAAGCAGCTGAAAAAGTGGGATGTCTGTCCTGGATTATTTGGGGTAGTTGGAGGGTAGGGGATGTGCTAAGAGTACTGATCCTCTGCTGCAGGGATGGGGGCTCCTGAAGGCTAGAGGATGCATTAGCCCCCCAACCCTACCCCAAGACTTTGGAGGGCTGCATCCAGGCATGCCACACCTCCAACTACCCCAATTAATCCTTTATAACTTTCAGACCTTTCACTATTATGGCAGTGCCCTGTATATATGGGCACCGCCATTGTTACATAAAGTGGTTCTTTTTCTGCCAGAGGGAAGCCGCACAGTTTGGCGGCTGCAGCTTCCCTCCGGCGGAAAAACAGGCGCCAGAAGGCTACTGTTTTTCAGTGGTCTGTACCATGCCTACATTCCTATAGATGCAACCTAGAATCATATTGGCTTTTTTAGTTGCCGCATCCTCCTCCTGCCTCATGTTCAGCTTGTGATCTACTAAGGCTCCTAGATCTCTTTCACTGTAACATTATCAAGCCTATATCTGTCACCATCCTATATATGTGCATTTCATTTTTCCCCCTGCATAAATGTAGTACCTTACATTTGGCTGGCATAAAAGAGATGGCTGCGGAATGAAGTTTAATTTCCCTTTGTTTTTGAAGATCTTGACAAAGTTTGTAAACTTCATCATCATGATAAAAAGAACATGAGGGTTTCCTTTTCTTAAAAAAAACCCAAAAGCAGGTGAAAGCAAAATGAATAGATTTTGCTTTGCAGAATCATAACAACTTAATGAATTCTACAGGTGAGATTAGGACTTGTATGAAGAAGCTCAAGCAATTCCTTTTGTCCATCTTCACCAACCTTTGATTGGATCTGCTTTTTCAAAAAAGAAAGAATATGTTCTTCCCGATGCGGTCTCTCAACAACACTCAGCTTTTTAATAACTATTTACAGCTGTCCTTCCTCTTTCGCTGCTAAAAAGTCCCAGCTGTTTAGAGCTTTCTCCGCAAAGTAGATGATCCACCCCCGTCCTGATCAATTTAGTTGTACATTTCAGTCCCTCTTCTGGCTCCAGCTCTAATCTTTAGTTAATTGAAAACAAAGCATCCTGCTAGAAGTTAATAACAACACATATAGAATATATTTAAAAGGGAATAAAACTACAATAGAAGAATATCCAGATTAAATACAGAGCTTGGAGGAGAGGAGAGAGAAGATGAGCAGAGACATAAAACTGTTTTTCATATACGCATGCATTCACAGATAATGGCATTTCAACAGATAATCACTTTGGAAATGCAAAGCTGGTGCTTTTAATTACCTTTTCATGTGTGTGTGTGTGTGTGTGTGTGTGTGTGTGTGTGTGTGTATGTGTGTGTGTGTGTTTATATATATATATATATATATCTTATTCATTGACCTTTTTGGCAGAAATATCAGAAAATTCCATGACCTGAAATTTTCCTCCCATCTTAAGAGGCAGCGCAATGCAGTGGTTGGAGTGTCTTACAGAGCAGAACACAAATGAAAAGACTGGTTGTTGCTGCTGCTGTTGTTGTTGTTGTTATTGTGTGCCATCAAGCTGTTTCCAATTGATGGCAAACTTATCACAAGCTTTTCTTGGCAAGTTTCCTCAAAGGGTTGAAGTCCCCACTTGGCTATGGCAACCCACTGGGTGACCTTAGGCAGGTCACACTCTCTCAGCCTCAGAGGATGGCAATGGCAAACCCCCTCTGAAGAAACCTGCCAAGAAAACCCCATGACAGGGCCACTTTAGGATAGCCATAAATCAGAAGTGACTTGAAGGCACACAACAACAACAACAACAAAATGATTCAGGCCCCTGACTAAAATTTCAGATGTTCAGAATGTTGTCCCGGACTGAGGATCGAAATAGACATCTGACTGAATGTGTGTTTCCTGCAATAAACTCATTTCCCTCTCCTACTATGAGATTCCCTTAGAGATACAAACCTATGGAATTAGACTTGCAAATGAGGTCTATCAGTCAGTTTCAACTGGACATTTAGACTTTTACCTTTACCTTTTTACCTTCCAGAGATGTATTACAAGATGGCGCATGCTGAGTATGAGGACCATCAAGTGTTGTGACAACCAGACTTCTTTCCACCACTGGAGGGAGCACCTTTTCTAAAGAGGTGATGACTGTATTGGCTAGTCATTGCTCCATCATAGGCACTTTATCACACAAAGGAGATCGGGAGTTTATCCCAAGAATATCCCGCAAAAATCACGTAATTACACGAAACAATTTCACACAACGTCGCACAAAACCCACCATTGAAGTGGTCGCAAAGAAGCATTAATGCACATCTTTTTACTTTTGGGATTTCAGTGACAATTCATTTCCAATATTACTTTATTTGCGCAATTGCGTGTGATAATCATTCGCGCAACTACTTGCCATTTTTGTTTTATTTGTGGGATGCTTTAAATGCGCTTTAATCTCTCTTTAATGCCGAAATTGGCCCCAGTGTGATAAACTCCTTTGCAGAAGGAGAAGGGCACATCTCCTTCAGTCTTTATCCTGGCTTCCTTTCCACTCTCTCTCTCTCTCTCTGGACACACAAACTCTTCCATCATTTTCTTCTCCACTTCGTTCTATTGTCTCTTGTGCCCTGGATTTGCAACTGTAGGTTCCCTGGGGCAGGGGCCTTCTTCTTTGGATGTTGCCCTATAAAGCGCAGCGATGCTGCTGTGTACTTAACCTGGATAACTTGCTGTGTTACTAACCACAGAAATTTAATTGTTTGGGGTCTATTGTTCCTTTTGATTTATCAGGGATTTTAAAGAGGCTAAAGGTGTCTCCAGGGTGCAATCGCCTACATAGGTAATAATGAAGTTATTAATACATGATCCATGTTAAATACCACAGACTTTTAGCCCGATCAGCACAAATAAAAAAAGCCCTCCTGCAGTGCACAATGGACATAATGCTCAGAAATACACACACAGCGCACCCAAACAGAATATTGTAGATTAGACACATCTATTTATTTCCTCCTGCCCTTTGCACTTCTCTTTTTGAGTGCAGTTAACTAATGCACTGCTACTCCCCCACCGTTTTTTCCTCTATTCATTGGGTGGAATTACAATGTATTTATGCAGAGAGGGGAAAATACAAGAACCTAAAGAATAATGGCCAGTTTGCAACACTGGGATTTATTTCCATCCAGATGGTTATCCCATATAAAATACAGCATCTGGGAGTGATTGGTTAAGACAGATTTAAGACCCTGGAATCTTACAAAATGGGGGCTGGCGCTGGAGAATCTGTAACCCTTTCCTGCAACAAGTCATAAAGAGGCTGTGGGGTGCATTGAGTAGATAGCTGTGGGGAGAAGACAGGGTCCCCCCCCACAAAAAAAAAAATTAGGCTCCTGTACATACTAGAGTCTCAGAGAAGAAAGGATTTCCCCACTGTTTTTGGATGGGGATGTTCAGTTCTCCACTGCATCATTCAGAAGCAACAAAGTCAACCAGCTACAAGTCCCTCTTGAATGCAAGCATGAAAATAGTGTCCTCCTTTGTTGGTTTTTTCTGCCTTGCCATCCTTTCTGGCTTGTGGTGACCCTGACCTTTAAAGCCCTACATGGCTTGGGTTCAACCTATTTATGGGACCACCTCCTCTGTACAATCCTCCCCATGCACTTAGGTCCTCTGGGGGGAAAATATTGCAACCTATAAAGACCAGATTGACTGCAACCTCCCAGAGGACCATTTTCTCTGCTGCTCCCAGACTATGGAATGGCCTGCCAGAGGAGATCTATCTTATTACTAGCTTAGGCCTGGTACAAACCACCCTAAAAGGGTGGCCTGGCAGCAGCCTGTTTCCCTCCGGAAGGACAACACAGCAGCCAAACTGCTTGTCATCCCTCCGCCCCAAAAAGAACCCCAAAAAATAGGTTCTTTTTGGGTCTCCGCATGCACATCACAAGTGTGCCAATGGCGCACTCATGACGTAAGTGATGCGCAGCTATGTCTATATGCTGCATGTCATTTACGTCAAGATGGCAGCGCCCATGTGGACGGGACGCTGCCATGATGCTGCCATTGTGATGTGCTAGGGTTAGGGACCATGTGGTTGGTGCGCGGTCCCTAACCCTAGTATCGGCGGCAGCACACCACTTTGGGACCATCTGTCCCAGGCCTTAGACAGCTTTAAGGAGGCCATCAAGACAGATCTCTTCCAGCAGGTCTTCCCCAAATAGCAATCCCGACCACACACCTAATATGTTTACCCCATCAACTGTTTTATGCCTAATCCCTCGTTGTTTACCTTAATTGGCTTATTTTATTTTCTATTTTACTGTTTAATTCTGTTTTAGGGGAGGGAAGGAAAGGGGATATTGGGATTTTGTATGGAGTTTTAATATGTAAGCCACCTCAATTATCTTTGATAGAGAGGCAGGATACAAATTAAAAATTATATTTATTATTTTATTTAAGGTGAACCAAGGTTCGAGTCTTGGCTTGCCAATGTAAACCCCCTGGATTGTAGCACATTTTGGAGGACATCAGAGACTGAGAGCCTATACAGACTGGCCTGAAGGGCTGGCCTGTGGGCAGAGTCAGGGTGCAGCATCCTAACGACGCATGCCCTGACTCCACCCCCAGGGCATCATGATGCCGCACGCTGCTCCAGACAGTGCGTGGCATCATGATGCACCTTTGGCGCAGAAAAAAGCTCCTTTTTGCAGCTCCTTTCTGCACCCTTGGAAGGCCAGATTGGGACTGTGGCATGAGGTTGCCACGGCCCTGATCTGGCTGAGTTTGTACAACCCCTGAGACCCAAATAAGATGGAAAGTATAGACTTTATTTTCCAACTGGCTGTGTCACAAGGAAATCTTTTCCAAAGCCTGGGCCACAATTGCCCTGGGACATTATGTTTTATATATCATCAATACACAGGGGTAGCCTCAACATTCGGCCTATACACTGTATTCTGTGATGGCTTATTCACTTAGCCCATTACTTTACACAGTTTCCTGATCCAACTTTACACAGCATGTTTGTGTATAAGTACATTCTGACCTTTTACAGTTTCTTTTGACCTTCCAAATAAAGTTCTTGTACACATATTGTTTTCATATTGCTATCTAGTTATGCAAGGACTATATTTGCATAAGCAGCAAAGGACAAGCTAATAGCACAATCAACATCTTCTGTTTGTTCTTTTCAGCTTTGACATTTTACCCACAACCTTCGTCCTGCTATGGTCTTCTTGCTGCACAGACCATGTTGCTTTTCTGCCTCTGTCCACCTCAGGGTGACTTTGGGCAAGTCACACACTCTCAGCCTCAGAGGATGGCAATAGCAACCCCCCCCCCAAAGAAATTTGCAAAGAAACCCCTATGATAGGCTTGCTTTAGGGTCACCATAAGTAGGAAATGACTTGCAGGCACACAATAGCAAGGTAAACCTATCACAGGGTTTACCTTGATATTCTTAGCAAGATTTGTTCAGGGGAGGTTGGTCATTTTTGCCTTCCTCTGAGGCTGAGAGAGTGTGGCTTGCCCAAGGTGCCCAGTGGGCTTCCATGGCTAAGCAAGGATGTGAGCCCTGGTCTCCAGAGGTGTAGTACAATGCTAAAACCACTACACCACACTTGTTCACATCCTCCCTTACCTTTGTCTGTTTGCTTGCTTGCACATTTAGCCAACAAAGCTCATAGACAGAAAAGGCAGCCCTTTCCCATAGGGTTATAATCCAAGAGTACAGACCTCATGGTGCATCTACACTGTTGAAATAATGCAGTTTGACACCACTTTAACTGCCATGGCTCCATCAACAGAATCCTGGGATTTCGAGTTTTGTGAAGCAAAACTCCTAGAAGGCAAAAGACCTTCTAAAAATGCAAATCCCATGATTCCATAGGATGGAGCTATGGAATCACACTGAAAGTGGTGTCACACTGCATTATTTCTACAGTTGTATCCTTAAATGCATCCATCCTCTTCCAGAAATAACAACCATATCAGCAGAAAAGAAGTGATCGTTCCAACGACGAGTGTGTGAAGAATCCTCATAGACAACAGCAGTGACATTTAACTAACTATGGTTAAAGTTTGCCAAGAATCATCTCAAACAACATAATTAAGAGCTATGATTCCACTTTAACTGCTGTGGGGGTATCTTGTGGAATCCAGGAATCTGCAGTTTAGGGAGAAACATTTAGAATTCTCTAGTGCCCCCAGATTGCAAAGCCCAGGATGCCAAAGCAGATGTAGCCTTGGCAGTTCCAATGGAGCCATAGTAATACAAGTGTGGTAGTGTGAAAGGGCCCAAGGTCCTTCCAACAAACATTATTTGAACACTTCATCATGGCAAAAAATAAACACTCATCATACCATGTTGCATCATAACCATCATGTCATGTTCCAACACGGTGGATCACGTAAGGATATGAAATGGACATCACCTTGTCCATGTTGTGTTCAGAGAAGGGCGGCCAAAATGGTGAAAGGCCTGGGAGTCTATCACATGGGAGGCAAGCATCTTGAAAATATGATTAAAACATGGTAATTGCCTGATTGGGGGGAGGTTTATCACACACCTGCACGCTTCTCCCGTTCGTGTCCCATGTGTAAACTGTAATGGATGCATCATTGGATAATAAAGGAAACTTCCATTATTACCCAAAGACACATCCATTATGCATCCATTACAGTTTACACATGGGATACGAACGAGAAAAGCACACAGAGGTGTGATAAACTTCCCCTCAATTGTGCTATTACCACATTTCAATTACGTTTTCATGACGCTTGTCCCTTCCATGTGATAGCCTGGACACTACCAAGCCCTATGAGAAACATCTTAAGGATATGATAGCCCTGTTTAAGTATTTGAAGGGATGTCATATTGAGGATGGAGCAAGCTTGTTTTTTGTAGATCCAGAGACTAGGACATGGAGCAATGGATGCAAAATACAGGGATATTATTATTATTATTATTATTATTATTATTATTATTATTATTATTATCCTGTCTCTCCAATAAGATTGAGGCAATTCCACCTAAACATGAGGAAGAACTTCCTGACAGTATGAGCTTTTCGACAGTGGAATTCGCTGCTTTGGAGTGAGGTGGAGTCTCCTTCTTTGGAGGTTTGCTTTGATGATTTCTTCTTGCATGGCAGGGGGCTGGACTGGATGGCCCTTGAGGTCTCTTCCAACTCTAGGATTCGGTAATATATTTGACCATGGTTGAAATCCTATACTATTCTTGTCTATTCTATTCTGTGTTTCTTTTAAGGTTCCCCCCCCCCAAAAGGTTAATGTGAAACACCAGGGCTGGCAACGGAGAAAGATCTTGCTCTGTGGAATGTGCTTACTTCAGCAGGTGTTCAAGTGTACGTGACGCAGCCTGAGAGTTAGCAGATGTCGTGTCCCAATTTTAGATGTAACTGTGCATGCCATTTCCTGTGCCTGATGGATGAATAACAGTGTGTCAACTCTGAACTTGACAGCATTGGAGGTGAGAGAACCTTCTTCCCTTGCCAACTCTCTCTTGACAGACACAAGCTTTGCTAATTTCCTTGCTGAGTTGGGTGACACATTTGGTGGGTGCCAACCCAGCCTGCCATCTGCGCCTCTTGCACCATGACAGGGTAGCTGGACACACACTGTCAGGGTTATAGGAGAGACCCATATCACACTGGCGAAGCATCTGATCAAGACAGGAAAGGTTGCTGGTTCAAACCTTCCAAGATCTCCAGTCAATAAAATCAGGGCAGCACCCAGTCTTTGTGAGGTTACTTTTTCACACCTGAGTAGGTAGAGTTAGAAGAGACCTCAAGGGCCATCCAGTCCCACCACTTTCTGCCATGCAGGATACCTCAAAGCATTCCCTGGGACAGATGGTGATCCAGCCTCTATTTGAAAGCCTCCAAGGGAGGAGATTCCACCACCCTCCAAGGCAGCATATTCCACCATAAAACAACTCTTACCATCAGGAGGTTCTTCCTAAGGTTTAGGTGGAATCTCATCGACCAAGTCTGTGAAAGCCTATGCTACAACTTCTTTTGCACTGTTAGACCCAAAGGTGCTACAAGGCCCCTTTGCATATTAAACATTTCTGGAGTGTGGCCAGAAGGACAACCCGGTCTGGTGGGATGGCTTGGCTAACTGGTGTGATCTTGAACCTTCTCTGGAGGTCATCTGCTAGGGCTGCTTTGGCTGCGAGTTCCTGCATGGCAGGATAATAAACAAATAAATGGCTGAAGGGAGTTGGAGGGGATGGCCTTTGGGGTCTCTTCCAGCTCTAGGATTCTAGGATTCTATTAACCCTTTTCTGTGTATGCAAATGAGCAATGAGAGTAATGATGATCCAAACTGGATCCCACCATCATGATGTCATGAAGAAAGATATTGGAGTATATATCACACGGGGCTTTTTGGAGCTCAGATCCGGGGTGACTCCTGGTTCACCATCCTTTTGTACCCTGTGTCCCTTAAAAGGAGTTTCAGAACCAGCTGCCAGCTCACAGAGAGAGAGAGGAAAGCCAGGTGTAACAACAGCAAGCACAATACCACTTAGGATAAATCACTGCACTGCCAATGTAAAAGAGAGCCCAGATGGTGTAGTGGTTTTAGCATTGGACTATGGGCTCTTACTATCAGTAGGTTCCTCCTAATGTTGAGGTGGAATCTCTTTTCCTGGAGCTTGCATCCATTGCTCCGTGTCCTAGTGTCTGGAGCAGCAGAAAACAAGCTTGTTCCATCGTCAAGATGGCATCTTCAAATATTTAAATATCATATTGCATCTTAGTAAGAAATAGAGTACAATAGCATTTAGACCCAAGGGAGCATCATGTATTCGTTTGAGTGTAAAGCTAGGACTCAGGAGATTGGGGTTTGAGTCCATGCTCGGAAACTGAAACCCACTGAATTGAGCTTATGTGAGTCACACCCTCTCAGCTTTCTGTGATCCTCTCTGGGGCCCTCAGCTCCAGAAATCCTCATGGGGTCATCATGAGACATAGAATCACAGAATCACAGGGTTGGAAGAGACCCCAATGGCCCTCCAATCCAACCCCATTCTACCATGCAGGAAAACACTATCAAAATATTCTTGACAGGTGGCCATCCAGATTCTGTTTAAAAACCTCTAAAGAAGCAGACTTCACCACACTCTAAAACAGCAAATCCTGCTATCAAACAGCTCTTATCACCAGGCAGTGCTTCCTAATGTTTAGGTAGAATCTCTTTTCTTGTAGTTTGCATCCACTGCTCCGTGTCCTAATCTCTGGAGCAGCAGAAAACAAGCTTGCTCCATCCTCAGTGTGACCAGTCAATGGACATCATCATCTCTATCAACCACAGAGATGCTGCCACTGCTATTGCCACTGGGAAACACTGCCCACGACTGCAGCTGGAGGGACTGTCAAGGGCCCCATCCAACTCTGTCCTGGCCTTGGGCAAAACCTCATCCTCAAGGCAGAGGTGGTGAACTATGAAAATGTTGGTACCTTCCCCTGGGTTAACACAACACCCCACATTTGGGGCATGGCAATGTGGATCAAAGAGTGCACTATTTATCCCCACTTCCTCTCTCTTTTAGAAATTAAATGCGGCTCTTTTAAAGCCACTTTTTTTTAATAAAAGAATAACTCGCAGGGTGCCATAAGTCTGCCTGGGAGCACAAGAAAAATCTGTTCTGTCAGAACTTCATTTCTATTCCATCTCTCTGTGTGTTATCATCTACATCTTTGCTGACTTTAGCTGGAATTCCGCCTTCCTTTCAGCCTAAATCAAATTTCCTTCTTCAACAGAAGAAATGCTTGGGTGACTCAAGGTTGTGCCTTAAAGATTATCCACAACAAATTGGATCCTGCTTAACTGCTTTGCTGGGATCCTTTTTCTTTCTTTTTTAAAGGGTCTGTCAGTATAAGGCAGGACTGCAAGGAGGCATTTGGCATTGCATCCCTTTCTGGGGGTCTGGAGGTGCACAGGGAAGGCAGCATGGTGCTGTGCTTTGAATGTTGGACTATGAATCCAGAGACCAGGGTTCAAATCCTGGCTTGGTCATGAAAACCCGCTAGGTAGCCTTGGGCAGGTCACACTCTCTCAGCCTCAAATGACAGCAACAGCAAACCCCCTCTGACAAACTTGCCAAGAACACCCTGTGATAGGGTTGCCTTGTGTTGTGTGTGTTGTTTGCCTTTAAGTTGCTTCCAACTAGTGACGACCCTATCACTGGGTTCACTTGGCAAGCAGAAATACACAACTAAAGCATTCCTTTCCACCCAACCTCTGTATAAAGACTGCTGGAGAAGGAAAATCCACCACCCTCCAAGGCAGTCCAATCCCCTGTCAAACAGCCCTTACAGTAAAGAAGTACTTCCTAATGCTTAGACAGAATCTCCTTTCTTGTCATTTGAATCCTCTGAATCATATTCTAGTCTCCAAAGCAGCAGAAATTAAGCTTGCTGCATTTTCTAGAAGTTCTCCCTGGTGCAAAATAATTGTTTTAAAAATGCCACCTAACAGCCAACTAGTGGACCAGTGTGATGTAATGGTTTGAGCACTAAGGGATCAGTGAAACCCACTGGGTGACCTTGGGCAAGCCACACTCTCTCAGCCTCGGAGGGTGGCAATGGAAACCCTCTCTGAATTTGCCATGAAAACCTATGACAGGCTCATTTTAGGGCTGCGATAGACCAGGGTCTCTCTCTGCCAGCACCATGACGGGACTGTCATCCTCCTCCAGCCCCAACTAGGGCCCATCTTCTTGGCTCTCCTCTTCTTCTTCATCATCCAAGGAGGCCTCCTCCATGAATGATTGCTTTCATAGGTAATTGAAATTTTTTGCAGTGCCCTTATTCAATTCAGGGTTGGGGAAATTGAGTTGTGCATGCAATGACTTAGCTGCTCTGAGTCCCAGTTTTGTGAATAGGGTAGGATATAAATAGAACCATAGAATCGTAGAGTTGGAAGAGACCACGAGGGCCATCCCATCTGAACCCCTGCCATGCAGGAATTCTCAATCAAAGGACCCCAATAGATGGTAATCCAGCCTCGTTTAAAGACCTCCAAAGAAGGAGACTCCACCAGACTCCAAGGGAGTGTGTTCCACTATCGAACAGCTCTTACTGTCAAGAAGTTCCTTCTAATATTAAGGTGGGATCTCTTTTCCTGTAGCTTCCATCCATCGTTCTGTGTTCTAATCTCTGGAGCAGCAGAAAACAAGCTTGCTCCATCCTCAGTGTGACACCCGTTCAAATACTTAAACATAAATAAATAAATAAATAAATAGCAACAACAATAACAATGACACTGCCCACCACTGTCCCTTGTGCATGGCTCCTCGTGCATATTGTGCACAGTGACATATAGGTATGAATGCACATTGGGCACAGATGTGCATTGCACATGCAGATGCACATGCTCATTGGGTTGTTCACTGGCTGGCCACACAATGTCACAAGCCACTAAGGGGACCACATAGGTCAACCGCCATGTAACTCTGTGTGCCTAAAATTACACTCCATCTCCAAAGGTCAAACCTTGCCTTTGGAGTGTTGCTGTATTTGTTCTTCTTAAAAGTAGCAATCTTTGGAAACCCATGACTGTTCCTTTCCTTCGTTCCTTTGTCAAGTAGCTTTCTTCCTCTTCCCTCTGCCCTTCCTTCCCTTCCTCTTTGGAGTGTTTGCGTGTGTCGCACCCAATGCAATCTGCTTGCCTGGGGGGAAAGGCCTAGATTGTATTGCTGACTAAAACCATCCTCTAATTGCTGTAATCTCTCGCCCATTAAATCTGATCATCCCCTTATCAGCATTAATAACTGCTAACTAGAGAGGCAGTGATAGTGATACAGACATGTTTGTTTCAAAAGCAACACTTAATTTCTTTCTCTTTTTGGTTTCTTTTCTTTTCTTTTTCTGTGAAGAAGATGAGAATCCCAGGAAAGATTGACCTGGTACCCCAAAACCTGTTCTCCCCAAATCCTGACATGTATTTTCCCTCCACCCCAGCTCTTGGGACTAGAGCTTAGAAACATTACTTTCTGGAACTACAACTCCCAAAATTCTAGTGACTCAGTAATTCTAGGAGGTGTCACTCAAAAATTTTTAACATTTTCTAAGTCTGATCAGGACATCATTTGGACATCAACAGACCCAAGCACTGCAGCCAGATTGGTGACTGGGGCTGGTTATAAGGAGCACAAAACGCCTTTCCAGGCTTGATCTATAAAGTCCTATATGGCTTGGGTCGAGGCTATTTAAAGAGCCATACCTTCCCATAAGGGCCTGCACAAGCGCTAAGATTTTCAGGAGAGGTCCTTCTCTTTATTCAACTACCTTCACAGGTGGTATGAACACAGTAGAGGGCCTTCTTGGTGTCTGCTCCCAGACTTTGGACTTTCCTCCTTATGGCGGTTAGGAAGGCTCCTCCTTTGCTGGCTTTTTGGTGGCAAGTGAATACTTTTTAATGCCAGGAAGTCTTTGGGAAGGGATTATTTTACAAAGGAAGAGCTTTTTCTCATGCTGTACTCATGAGGAACTAGCAAAGCCACCTCTGAGTATTCCTTGCCTAAGAAACCTAGGAAATTCATAGATTCACCATAAGTCGATAAGTGACTTGAAGGCACATGGGCACCTACTGCTTTTATTCTTTAAGTAAAGTGTCAAATGATTTTAATTCCATTGTTGGCCTTTTTAAAAATCTCACCTTTTGTATGTTTTTAGCCACATTCATTTTAATTGTAATTTTCTCACTTTTGTCAGCCACCTTGAGTTCCATTTTGAGGAAGAATAGGGTATAAATCAAGGGATGGATGTATGTTCAAAAACAGTATACCTCTGAACGAACAGTGCCTGAAAGTTAGCGTGGTGCGATATTACGCACGTTGGACTACAACTTTGGAGACCAGGGTTCGAATTCCAGCTGGACCATGGAAATCCACTGGGTGATCTTAACCAAGTCACAGGGCAAGGTAAACCCATCTGTGAACAAATTTTGCAAAGGAAACCCCATGATAGGGTCTCCTTAAGGTCTTCCTAAATCAGAAATAACCTGAAGACAAACAACAAATAAAGGGCTGTCTGGATGGGTGGATGGATGGATATGCTGAAAGCATATACCTCTGAGCAGCCAGTGCCTATGACCAAAAAAATTGGTGTGGCTGTCACTTTCATGTGGTGCTTGTGAACTTTCCAATCCTTAGAAAAGAGGGCTCCACTTGCAGAGGAACCTTTCATGCAATGCGGCACATCATATCTCTTTATGACTGGCAGGTGTCTCTCTGACTTGCGCCTGCAGGGCTGGAGAGAAACAGAGACTTGGGGGCATTTCTGCCGTTTCTTCACACCGGTTTTGGGCCCACCTGCTGCGCTGCAAATTCTCCATCCCATTCTGCCTGGAGGGAGGCAGCACTTCTGAGAAGAACATCTCCCCGTTGTTTCCACCTGCTGATTTTCAAGAGCTTTGGGGACAGATTAGAGCCATTTGCCTCCGTGGGGTGTCCACAACAAGTGGTGCATGTTGGTGGATTCTCCTACCAGCCCTTAATCAAGTTGTCCCTCGACAGATTCTCACTCCCTCACTACTCACCGTCCAGTTTCTTTCCTGAATGAATCTATCAGAGGTTGCATGCCAGCACTGCAACTACCAGGGGGTCAAGATAAGGTTTGTTGTTATGTGCCTTCAAGTCATTGCGAACTTATGGAAACCCTAAAGCAAGCCTATTGTGCTGCTTTCTTGGCATGATTTGTTCAGAGGAGGTTTGTCCTTGTCATCCTCTGAGGCTGAGAGTGTGTGACTTGCACAAGGTGGGTTTCCATGGCTAAGCCAGAATCTGAACCCTGGTCTCCAGAGTCCTAATCCAATGCTCAAACCATGACACCACACTGGCTCTAAGGTCATAAGGCTATTACCCCACAAAGAGGAATTCTGCCTCCCCAGTTAATTTTTTTTCTTTCAATTTCCAAAATTTCTAGTATTGCAAAGAGTGAGATGCTGAAAGTCATTCACACCTGGAACGCTCCTTGTTGCTGTGTCCACATTCCCTGGGTCGCCAAGCACTAAAGTAAGACAGTTTGAGAGGGTCTTTAAAAAAGTCAAAAAGGAAGGGAAAGCTCAGTAACTAAGCCCCATATCCATTCAATGTCTCCCCTGCAGCATTCAGTGAATGGTCAAAACCTGTCCGAATTGAAGGGTCCTTGCCTGGTGCTGGAAAAGGGCCAGCCTAGTATGTGGCATAGTGGTTTGAGTGTTGGACTATGACTCTGAAGACCAGGGTTCGATTCCCAGCTCTTCCCATGAAACCCACTGGGTGACCTTGAACAAGTCACACTCTCTCAGCTTCATGGGAAGGCAATGGCAAACCTCCTCTGAACAAATCTTGCCAAGAAAACCCCATGATAGGTTTGCCTTAGGGTCGCCGTAAGTTGGAAATGATTTGAAGGGACACAGCAACAAAGACAAAGGATAAAGGTAGCTGGGCAGGTATAAGGAGCTTTTTTGTCAGCATCGACCACGGCTGTATTCAGTTTCAGTTTCAGCTAGAAGAATCTGGGAGGGAAATTTCCCCCTTGGTCTTGCTTCTTGTTAAATCTCTACATGTTTGCCATGTAGAGATTTTTTTTTAACTGTTATATTGGATTTTAACCTGTATTGTAATGTTTTTTATAAATCTTGTAAGCCGCCCTGATCATTTTTATGGAAGGGCGGGGTATAAATAAAATTTATTATTATTTTAGTATTATGCAAGTGTGGTTCGCAGAGACGCTTTTTGAAAAATCCATCTTCTAAGTCTTCTTGATAAGCATTTAAAAGTGATAATTATGAAGTATTAATCTTGCTCAGTTCACATCCCGGTTTGTACTAAAACTCTCTTCAAAACCCAGCAACGTTCATAACTGGGAAGACTGTTTGCAAAAAAAAAATCATATTAATGAAGTCATTTTCTTTCATTTTCTTCCACTCATTTGTTGCAAGGATTTTTCTCTCCGTCATTGTCAAGAACACTCTTTTTTTTTTCCTTTTTGGAAAAGTGTTACGTTTTATGCTGCAGCTTTGTTTAAAAATAATAATAATAAAGCGCCAAACAGGTGCGCACACGCACAAATCGTAGGTGTGTTGCTGATTTGAAGTTTCCATTCTTAGCCATTAGATCAATTGTCTCAGCAGGCTGAAGGGAAGATCTAGGCTGGCAGGTGAATAGCTGGCATCTCCAACACAATTTTGTTATTATTATTTTAAATGTCAGCGTGTGCTTTCAAGAGAGAGATGAAACAGATTACTGGGAAATCAGAGTAATGTTACTTTGGTGTGGAGTCTGATCATGCAAATAGTGAAAAGTGGGATTGTAACCACTAGGCCTGATATGATTTTTCTGACATGCCACAGGGGTCTGGGCCCAATGCTATTCGACATCTTTATCAATGGCTTGGATGAAAGAATAGGGGGCATGCTTATCAATTTTGCAGATGACACCAAATTAGGAGGAGTAGCTAATATCCCAGAGGACAGGGTCAACATTCAAAATGACCTGAATAGATTAGAAAAGTGGGCCAAAACTAACATAATGAACTTCAACAGGCAGAAAAAATGAAATGCATAGATATAGGAATTGAGGACACCTAGTTTGACAACAGTACATTTGAAAGGGATCTAGGAGTCCTAGTAAACCAGAAGTTGAACATGAGTTCACAGTGTGCTGCAGCAGCTAAAAAGTCCAATGTGATTCTAGGCTGCATCAATAGAAGTATAATGTCTAGATCAAGGGAAGTAGTAGTGCCAGTCTATTCTGCTTTGGTCAGACCTCACCTGGAATAATCCTATGTTCAGTTCTGGGCACCACTGTTCAAAAAGGATGCTGAGAAGCTGGAGCATGTGCAGAGGAAGGCGATTAAAATGGTGAAAGTTCTGGAAATCATGCCCTATGAGGAGAGACTTGGGGAGCTGGGGATGTTTAGCCTGGAGAAGAGAAGGTTAAGAGGTGACTCTTGGACTTGTCCCTGAAGTTGTCATCTCAAGTGGATGCGACTGCCAGGAGTGCTTGGTACCAACTTCGGCTGATACACCAACTGCATCCCTACCTGGACTGAATCAGTGGTACTTGCACTGGTAATCTCTCGTTTAGATTTCTGTAATGGGCTCTACATGGGGCTACCCTTGTACCAAGTTTGGAAGCTTCAATTGGTTCAAAATGCAGTAGCCAGATTGGTCACTAGTTCTTCCAGGTTTGACCACATGACAACAGTTTTAAAATCACTTCACTGACTGCCTATTAGCTTCCGGGTGCAATAGAAGGTGTTGGTTATCACCTTTAAAGCCCTATATGGCTTGGGCCAAAGTCACCTGTGTGAATGCCTCTCCCTACACAATCCACCCCACACACTCAGAACATTGGGGAAGAATTTGTTAGAACAGCAGATGTCTAGATGAGCAACAACTTCCCAAAGAGCCATCACTCTAGCTATTCTTAAATTGTGGAATGGTCTTCTGGAGGAGATCCATCTTATTGCCTCCTTAGAAGCATTTAAGAGGGGGGTTAAGATGGATCTCTTCCAGAGAACTTATCCACCTGACCTTGTCTAAGATATATTGTTCCACCTCCTTGACTATTGTATTGTTATTGTAAATTGATGATAAGTTTTAATGGAATTATCAGTGTATTGTATTTTACCAATATATTTGTATGCATTTTAGTGGTTGTAATCCCACCTCGATCCACCTGGGAGAGGTGGGAAAATATAAATAAACATCATCATCATCATCATCATCATCATCAGATAGCCCTGTTTAAATATTTGAAGGGTGTCACATTGAAGATGAACCAAACTTGTTTTCTGCTGCTCTAGAAACTAGGACCCAGAGCAATGGATGCAAGCTACAGGAAAAGAGATTCCAGCTCAACATTAGGAGGAACTTCCTGATAGTAAGGGTTATTCGACAGTGGAACACACTCCTTCCTCGGAGGGTGGTGGAGTCCCCCTCCTTGGAGGTCTTTAAGCAGAGGCTGGATGGCCATCTGTCGGAGATGCTTTGATTTAGATTTCCTGCATGGCAGAGTTGAGTTGGACTGGATGGCCCTTGGGGTCTCTTCTAACTCCATGATTCTACGATTCTACACAACTCAGGTGGGCAAAGACTGGCCCTGGGACCATAATGTACCCCGTAACTGTCTCAATCTGTCACAAACAGTCCCAATTAACCCTCTGCTATCCCACGTTTCCAGCTGCTTTTCAAATGTCCCGGCTTCTCTCCTCCTCCTCCCTTTGTCCTCAGCTTTCTGCAATCACTGCAAACTAAGTTCAAATGCAAAAACTGTTTGTGAACCCAGCAGGGGGGAGAAGAGAGAAAAGGACTGAATCTTGCCCGTCCCACTTTTCCCTTACTTTAATTGCTGCAAACTGAGTCCAAAGTGCCAACGTAGTTTTTACTCAACAGGAGAAGAAAGAGCACACTCTTGCCCTTCCCAAAAGGCTCAGGCAAAAACAAACTGTTGCAGCCGCTCCTAGCTAGTATGTTCTTGCTCATTAACAACTTTTATCATCCTGAATAGACTCTGATATTATTTGGCTACATCTGTCCTGTTTTTCGAATATGAAATGTTGTAGGGTATGTGTTAAGACCAGCAAGGTGTAGTGGTCTGAGTGTTGGACTATGACTCTGGAGGCCAGGGTTCAAATCCTGGCTCAGCCATGGAAACCCACTGGAAGACTTTGGGCAGGTCACACTCTCTCATGTGCAGGAGAAGACAATGGCAAAACCCCTCTGAGAACCTTAGGATCGCCATAAGTTGGAAACAATTGAAGGCACACAACAATAACAATAATCCCTTAGGTATCCCCCTAGGATGGGAACTGTAGGAGCCAGTTTTAAGCGATGGGTCCTTTGAAATGGGGGCACATTGACTATCAAAAAATAAAACAAGAAAACCAAAGTAGTTGGAAATCTGCTTCTGGTTCTCATAAATGAGTATTAGTTATGTTAAAACAGCACCGGGATGGCTTTCAGACTATTTAAGATGCTAATACACATGGTTTTAAAACAGTGACCTTTTAAAACTGCTTTAATTAACAGTACTGAATATGTTTTTAGACTGTTTAAATTATTTTTCTTGCAGAGATGGAGCTTTCGGTGGACAGCATGGTATCTGTAGTTTATTAGGGTTGAAATGTGTTGTTTTCAACTGTGTTTAACCTGTGTTCTTTAAACAAAAAGGCTTAATTGTTGTTTAGCTTTGGTATCATAATTATTTGTTTAGGTGTACTTTGGCTGGCTGTAAATCATTTTGAATGCTACAATAAGAGAAAGGTGGCTGTAAAATAAATTAATGTATAATTCTTTTAACTTTGTCTGCATTAATTGATGAAAAATGAATTCATTAATAAAAAATGACAACATTTTAAAAATAATGAAATAATTAAAAGGAGAATCCTGATTAATTCTCTCTCATCCCATTTTTTCCAGCTGTTTTTAAAATGTCCCAGTTTCTGTCTCTTCCTCCCACTTTCCCCTTTGGTCCTTAGCTTACTTCAACAGCTGCAAAATGGGTTTAAAGTGCAAAAGTTGTTTGCATTCAGTTAACTCAGTCGGGGAGTTTCCCAGTAGGCTCAGGCAAAAGCAAACTATACTTTGCATTCAATTAAATTACTTCCAAGAGGAGAGAAAAAGAACCATCTCTGTTTGGCTGAAAGAAACCAGTGATGTAGAGATGAGAGAGACTTTGCTCGGTGTACCATTTTAGCTCTCTGTGCATACCATTTTAATTTTTTAAAATGAAAAAACCTATAAATGGAAGGGCTGAAACTTCAGAGTTTAACTATAGGCTGCTAGTCTTTTATTCCTTACTGCGGGGCTCTGTTCTCATACGAAGCACTCTTTGCAACATGGCTGCAAAAGTTGGAGCTAAGGTCAACCCATTGATCTCTCTTTCTTTATCTTTTAAAAAAGAAAAGGCTAGAATTTCTGCTCTGTGTTCCCAATAACACGAAGCCAACTGCGACGCCTATGAAAATCAATACCAGCTAAAATAATCAGTGGAACCGTGAAAGAAAAAGACCACACATGCGCCGACACTCACAGATAATGCAGTTTGTGACTGTGACAGTGGCCCCGAGGTCAGGCCAAAGAGCAAATATCCATGCATAGGTGTGTTTTCTTTTTAAAAAGTGTGGTTGGAAGTGAAGCTAACAACGGCCGGCCATAGCACAAGAGGAATTTCCAAGAGATACAAATGGAGCCTAGGTTTGGCTGCATCTGCACTGCAGAAATAATCTGGTTTGACACCACTTCAACTGCCAAGGCTGAATGCTAAAATCAAAACCAGCTAGTCTTAATGGTGCTGCCACATTCCTTTTTTCCCTCTCACTCTTCCTTTCTCCTTTTTAAAATTCTTAGAGCAGTTGGAAATTTCTTGGTACAAAGGGAGCTGGAAAAATCCCACATGAATCTCAAGCGAAGTAGATCTCTTCTGAATGTATCCAGAAATATCCACAGGTGTTGTCCCTGGAACCCACATTCCTTGCAAAATTTGGAGAAAAGCCAGAAACCTGTTGGTGTCTTATGCATGCATGGGTTCTCCGACAGGAGTGGCTGGGCATTTTTATGGGTCCACATTCAGTTCAAGGTTGTGGAAGTGGAGTTCTGTATGTGGTGCCACTGCAAATGAGAACAGAGTATGGGCGTGCATGACATCCTTGTGCATTGCACATGGCTGCTCATGGCACAGGAGATGTGCACGCAGCTTTGGTTGCACAGTCCATTGGACAGTGTTGCAATTCACAAACAGGATGGCACTGTGCAACTCCATGACCATAAAGTTGCATTCCATTTCCTCAGTGTATGATCCCAGCCTAGCTAAAACCATTTGCAAATTCTTAATGCCACTCTTGGAGTGTTATGCTTGGGTTCCAAACCTTGGTGCAGAGGACAGGCAGCTGCTGGCAGGGCCAGGGTGATTAATTCTATTTTCTTTTAGCTCTCTTCCCTCATCCATCATCTTCACTGCCAGCTCTGCATCCTCTCCCCCTTCCTCTTTTCTGCCCTGGTGTCACACAACCGCACATATCGCATGTGATATATTGAAGAGATGGTGCCCTTCAGAATCCCAGCTTTCTGTGCGTGCCTCTTGTCTATCTGTCTTTGCATCTCTTTCCAAGGAAACACCAGCCTTGGTCTCTTTTGGAACATAAAGCAGGGAAGAAGTGCAGCATCTTTAAGACTCCTTCTCTTTGTAGTTATCTTCATCTATATCCTGACCATGTTCCAAAATCTAGGACTCAGGGCACGTTACCATATATATATATATACACACACACACACACACACACACACACACACACACACACAGAATAGTTGAAATGTACAAATGATTTACATTAAAATGTAATTAGACTGCCAATAACACGGGAAACATGCCATTAAAAATAATTAAATGTACCCCGTTCAAATCACTTTCTTGCAAAACCTCCAGTTTTCCAAAGCTGGCTCAGATGAAAAACATCTTTGCTTGCCAGGAGAAGAACAGCAAGAAAGTTCCAGAGCTTGAGGCAGCCACCAAGAAAGCCTTGACTTGGGTTGTGAGCTTTAAACGTTGAACCAAAATATACCCATCGTGCCTTTAGCCATTTCCTTTGTATCCTTCCATTAATTTTGTAGAGCACAGATAAGGGCACTGTGGGTGCAGCTGCACTGGAGAAATAATCTGGTTCATGCCATGGCTCCATGCTATGAACTTCTGGGAATTGTAGTTAGTTGTAGCTAACTAACTACAATTCCCAAAATCCCATAGCATTGAGCTGTGGCTGTTAAAGTAGTGCCAAACCAGATCATTTCTCCAGTGCGGATGGGTCCTATGTGACCATAATGCCGTACTGAAATGGCTTCAGCAGGTTCACGAAACAATAAGCTAGGCAAAGTCGAAGGCTTTCCTGGCCAACATCCATAGATTTGTGGGGGTTTTGGGCTATGTGGCCATGTTCTAGAAGAGTTTCTTCCTGACATTTCGCCAGCATCTGTGGCTGGCATCTTCTGAGAATGCTTGCCTGGAAAAAAAGTGGGTCTATATATGTGTGTGTGTGTGTGTGTATACACACACACACTGTGTGAGACTGGGAATGCAGGAGTGATTTGCATGTGTCTTGTTCTGTGCTGATGGCGGCCTCAGCCTGGGAGGCTAATGCAAACGAGGATTAATGTCTGCTAATTGGTGATCGTTATCTGCTGGGAAAGCCCCTGACTCTGAGTGGCTTCCCATTTGCATTTGCTAAGTCCTTATTTTGCTATTCCTTGGGACTGGTAGCCAGATTTTGTTCACCTTAAGGGTTTCTTCTTTGGTTTCTAGACCCTTCACCATTTTAGTGGCCCTCCTCTGTACACACTCCAGTTTCCCAATGTCCTTTTTGAATTGTGGTGCCCAGAACTGGACACAATATTCCAAGTAGGCCTGACCAAAGCAGAATACAGTGGCACTATTACTTCCCTTGATCTAGACACTATACTTTTATTGATCCAGCCTAAAATTGCATTGGCCTTTTCAGCTGTCGCATCACACTGTTGACTCATATTCATTTTGTGGTCTACTTGGACTCTTAGATCCCTTTCACACGTAGAAGTCTCTCGCTCCGTCAGGTATTCCCTATCCTATATCTGTGCATTTCATTTTTCTGCCCTAAATGAAGTACCTTTCATTTCTCCATGTTGAATTTCATTTTGTTAGCTTTGGCCCAGCTTTCTAGTCTATTCAGGTCATTTTTAATTTTGATCCTGTCCTCTGGAGTATTACCTATTCCTCCTAATTTGGTGTCATCTGCAAATTTGATAACTATGCCCCCAATTCTGTCATCCAAGTCATTGATAAAGATGTTGAATAGCAGTGGACCCAATTGAATAAATTGTTCAGTGACGAGTCAATGCATAGGTAAATGCCATTAATTCAGTGGCTCCATTCCAGTGGGGACTAACAACAGAATTTACAACCATAGGAAACAGTTACACTTTGAGAACTCTACATATACAACCATGAACTGAATATATTCATTGATCTATGGCCAAAGAGGTCCAATCTCAGGTGCTATTAAAGTTACACAGGTGTAGGGCACCAAGAGGATTCCAGCCTCAGGCTTTGAAAATTGCAAAATATGTATGCCTTTGCAAACCTGATCAACTGTGCCAGCGACAACCATCAACACAAAGAAAGGGAGGGAGTGTGTATGAGTGAGAGGCAATAACCCAAAAACATAAGGGAAACACACCTTTTGGTGTACACAGCTGCATACAAACAGCTCTTTATTGCTACACCTTCCATTTTTATATGTAGAAGTCTGCATAATAATTCACGCAAGAGAAATATATTAAGAGAAGCCACGCTGCACCTAATCTGGCAGAACACATGCAGGGCAAATTCTGTTTGATTTGCACACACGGCTGCCAGGTGGAAAACAGGAGCAGGATACTGTATCGGAGTATAAAGATATATCCTTGAATACCAAAGTCGGAATCAGCAATGTCATAACATTTCTAATTTCTATGTAGGGTTCTGAATGCTGGACAGTGAAGGAAGCTGACAGCAAAAGAATCAACTCATTTGAAATGTGGCGCTGGAGGAGAGTTGTAGAGATACAGCGGAATACCAAAAAGGGCTTGCAAAGGTTTAAACAAGAAATGGTAGCAGTCCTATAATAAGACATTATGATGAATCCAACAAAAGGCAGCTTAATGATATGATAGGAGACGTTCCAAAGCAAAGTAATTGCATACAATTAAATCAAGATATTGGCTGAGAACCTCCATCAAGGAGGCTAAGTATAAGCAACTTGACATTCACAGAGTTAATTAATAGTTAGGTGTTGGTGAATTGCAACACTGAGTAATTGAATGTAGAAACAAGTGAGTGATGCATGGCTGCATGACACAATACATGCCTGTGGTGTAATGCACAATGCTCAAAGCACATCTGCATGTGCAATTGACAATGGCTTCATGTGTTATATTCTGTTTCTGCAAGCTTCAGTTGAATATGGACTTCCACATCAGAAGTTAAAGGAAAACAGACTTGCACAGGTATGTTAGGCAGAAAAGTAGATTTACGAAGGATATCAAAAAGCTGAAAGATGTCTAGTGAAGGGTGACCAAGATAGTAAAGAGTCTGGAAGCCAAGTCTTAAAAGGAGCTGGGCATGTTTAGCTCAGAGAGGAGAAGACTGAGAGGTGATATGATGCCCATCTTTGAGTAAGTGAAGGGATGTAATGTGGAGGGTGAGTGAACCTGTTTTCTGCTGCTCCCGGACTAGGTGTGCATCTATATTGTAGATATAATACAGTTTGACACCACTTTTAACTGCCCTGGCTCCATCCTACAGACTCCTGGCATTTGTAGTTTTGTGAGGCACTGGCATTCTTTGGCGAAGAAGTTGAAAGACTCTGTAAAACTACAAATCCCAGGATTCCATAGGATGAAACTATAGCACTTAAAGTAGAGTCGAACTGCATTGTTTCTACAGGCTCCCTCTTTTTAGAATTCACTTGCTGTGGCTAAAATATGGTTTCTTCCTATGGTCCCCCTAGATATATGGCGAAGGGGTCAATGTTGTGCTTCGTAGTCTTTACCAGTCTGAATGTTTCACAATTTCCTTTCCATGCTGGAAGCTGCACCGTTTTCAGTTTCCATGCTGGGAGGTGCATCAGCTCCCAGAAACCGATGCAGTTTTCTTGGCAAACTAGGCAGCTTCCATAGAAAATCTATACGGTTTCACATCATTGTGGAGAGAAAACAAGTCCCAAGTGTCCTAAAACCCAGGGATGAAAAATTGTTTCATTGTTCATGACCTCCATTGGAAATCAGAAAAACTGAGACTTACCATGCCTGAGAAGTTCCACCCAAAAAAGTGCATGAAACATTCAAGTAACAAAGATAAGCCACAAATGTCTTATAGTTAAATTTGAAAAACCCATCTTCCCTGTAAAACTAGTGCAGGATCAAAGATGCTGACATCTATATTATGCTGGCCTTGATCCCTGGATTTCTATTTAAAGGGTTCCCACCTATTCTCTGCCTTTCCCTTTGAACTCAAGTCTGCGGTGTAAGTTCGCAGATAGGAACACTCAGCTCAAGTGTCATGACAAAGCGCTGCATTTGCTTATCAAGATCCCAACATGTAATTTCTCCTGCCAGGGAGGGGGGCTAGAATGAATTAGACATAGTACGGGACTTACTATGAACTTACTGTGAACTAGAAAAGATCCTAAAGTGTAAAGATACACAGTCGGCCCTCTGTATCCATGGATTTCTTACCCATGGATTCAACCATTTGTGGCTTGAAAATATGCAAAAAAAGACGCAAACCTCGATTTTGCCATTCTGTATCAGGGACTCCATTTTACTATGCCATTGTATTTTATGGGGCTTAAAGCATCCTTGGATTTTGGTATCCATGGGTAGTGCTAGACTCAAACCCCAGCAGGAACCAAGGGCCCACTGTACAACTGAGCACTAAAGTTAGTATCATTCAATTCATTGTGTTCCCCATCAACATGTACAGATGTGAGAGTTGGACAGTGAAGAAAGCAGATAGGAAGAAAACTGATTCATTTGAGATGTGGCGCTGGAGAAGAGTGCTAAGGATACCATGGATGGCCAAAAAGACATACAAATGGGTCCTAGAATAGATCAAGCCTGAAATACCCTAGAAGTCAAGATAGTCAAATTGAGGCTGTCATACTTTGGCCACATCATGATTCACTAGAAAAGACAATAATGCTAGAAATTGTAGAAGGTAGTAGAAAGAGAGGGAGACCACAGGCCAGATGGACAGACTCAATAAGAGAGGTCACAAACCCTAAACAGAGCCCTGGAGGATAAGAGGACTTGGAGACGTCTCATCCATAAGGTCACCATGAGTTCAGGGCTGACTCAAAGGCAGTTAACAACAACAAAAGGGACTTACTGAATGGATATTCCAGCTGCAATACCCAGGAAGCTTGGTATGTTTAGCCTGGAAAAGAGAAGGTTATGTGGTGATAGGATAGCCCTGTTTAAATATTTGAAGGGATGCCATATTGAGGAGGGAGCAAGCTTGTTTTCTGCTGCTCCAGAGAACCAATGGATGCAACGCTACAAGAAAGGGGATTCCACCTCAACATTAGGAGGAACTTCCTGGCAGTAAGGGCTTTTTGATAGTGGAATATATAATCTTGGAGAGTGGTGGAGTCTCCTACTTTGGAGGTCTTTAAGCAGAGGCTGGATGGCCATCTGTTCAGGGTGCTTTGATGGTGTCTCCCTGCATGGCAGAAGGGGGCTGGACTGGATGGTTCTTGTGGTCTCTTCCAACTATATGATTCTACTATTCTATGCAAGGAGTCCTTGGACATGCAGTTTCTAATGGTACCCATTGTGTCTATGTTAGACCCCTTCACCTTGGAAAAGTCTTGCTAGCTCTACAATCCTGTCTGGTCCTTTGACTTTCCTTGTTCAGTACCATCCCATGCTAGAATAGGGAGGAAATTACTTTTTCAATACAACTCCTATAATATTTCACTGGGCATACTGGCGGAAGGATCCAAAAACTGATTTGTCCACTTGTGCCACCAAGCCATCCTCTGACTATGTCCAATATACAATTGTTGTTCTAGTCATTTCTGATTTGAGATGGCCCTATGCCAAACTTGTCAAGGTGTTTTCTTGGCAAGATTTCTTCAGAGGAGGCTTGCTCTTGCCTTCCTCTGAGGCTGAGAGAGTGTTGCCCAAGGTCACCCGATGGGTTTCCATTGCTAAACTGGGATTCGAACTCTGGTCTCTAGAGTCATAATCCAGCACTTGAACTACAACTCCACATTAGTTCTGCTAGCTATTTATCTCCTTTCTCCTGATATGGGGCCCAAGGTGACTTATCATATGGATTAAAAGAAAGTCTGATTAAAAACATAATAATCAAAATATTTACAAGCCATTAAACAAACATTATTCTTAGAACATTAATTTGAAATAGTTTAAAGCATCATTTAAACATAGTCAGAACATTAAAAAGGACAGCAGAGCTCATAAAAGACCTTTTTGTAGCGATGGTAAGAATACTCAAAACTGGGTCAAAAACATGTTTCTCAAGCCCTTAGAAACGCTTAGGAGTAGCAACCTGGACAGAAGAGAATCTCTGCAATTCAATATTTATTCTGCGCAAAATTTACTGTGGTAGTTTTGCTCAGAAAACCATGTGCAGAATGTGCAGAAAATACAAATGCTTTTGAGCAAAAGAACCATAGGTCTTTCTCTGCAAATAGTCTTCAAAATCTGCATAGTTCTCAAAGACCTTCTTACAGCAATTTTAGCAAAATGGCTAAAATTACTCCTTGTTCCCCTCAAGAAGAAAACAAGTGAAGAATTACATCCCTACCGTTCTGCCTCAACCCATTAATAACTGAAGGCTTGTTTAAATAAAAAAGATATTTGCCTGCTAGCAAAAAGAGAGCAGACAGGAAGCCCACTGAGCCTTCAGTGGAAGTATCAATAGAAGTATCGTATCTAGATCCAGCGAAGTAATAGTGCCACTATATTCTGCTCTGGTCAGGCCCCACCTGGAATATTGTGTCCAGTTCTGGGCGCCACAATTCAAAAAGGACATTGAGAAACTGGAGCCATGTGTCCAAGGGAGGGCAACTAAAATGGTGAAAGGTCTGGAAACCTTGCCCTATGAGGAACAACTCAGGGAGCTGGGGATGTTTAGCCTGGAGAAGAGAAGGTTAAGAGGTGATATGATAGCCCTATTTAAATACTTGAAGGGATGTCATATTGAGGAGGGAGCGAGCTTGTTTTCTGCTGCTCCAGAGACTAGGACCCGGAGCAATGGATGCAAGCTACAGGAAAAGAGATTCCACCTCAACATTAGGAGGAATTTCCTGACAGTAAGGGCTGTTCGACAGTGGAACACACTTCCTTGGAGTGTAGTGGAGTCTCCCTCCTTGGAGGTCTTCAAACAGAGGCTGGATGGCCATCTGTCGGCGATGCTTTGATCTGGATTTCCTGCATGGCAGGTGGTTGGACTGGATGGCCCTTGCGGTCTCTTCCAACTCTATGATTCTATGATTCTATGATTCTATGAAGTGAATTTCTTAGTCTAGGAGCAGCCACCAGGAAGATCCTCCAAGAAGATCCAAGAAGAGCAGCCACCAAGAAGCGGGTTTCTTCACCAAACATGGCTGTGATGGTGGTGGGACTGAGAAAAAGCCCTCCCCAAAAGATCTGAAAACTCAAACAGGTTCCTTTCCTAATCCTATTGCTTACTGTCCTAATGTCTAAACACTTAGAACCTCCTGACAGTAAGAACTGCCCAACAGATTACCTTTGTGGATTCTCTCCTTTGTTGAGGGTTTTCCCATTTTCTTTCTGATTGATTGATTTTTGTCACTAACAATCCAATATACGATCAAAAATAAAATGATAAACATTCAGAAAATACATACAGTTGACTCTCCATATCGACAGATTCAGTATCCACAGATTCAACCATCCATGGCTTGAATACACACAGACACACACACACACACGTATGTGTATTCCAAAAAACAAACCTTGCTTTTGCCATTTTGTATAACAGACCCCATTTTACTATGCTATTGTATTTAATGGGACTTGAGCATCCATGGATTTTAATATCCTTGGGGCTTCCTGCAACCAAACCCCAATGGATACAAAGGGCTAGGGCTCTGACGGCCCTCATCTTAACTGTATTGAAAAGAATAACAAAGAAGTTAGAAAAAATATGGTGTTCCATCATTACACATCCAATTCAATAATCCTACTAGAATAACTAATAACCATAACTACAGATTATTACATCATTAGATTTTTATGGCTCAAAAAGCCCATAAATGGTTCCCAGTCTTTCAAAAACTCTTCAGTTGACTTGTCCTTTAGAACCCACATTAATTTGGCCATTAGAGCTAACTCAGCAGCATTAGCATCCGTTCTTTTATCACTGCTGCTTCAGTCCATTTCCAAGTTTCTGAAAACAATAACCTACGTAGCTGCTGTTATCGTATATCGACGAAGCGATCCATATTTAATATCTGGTACTTTATCCATAATGTCCAAGAGAAACATTTCTGGTCTATGAGGTCTTTGTGCTTTCAAGTCCTTTCTGACTTATGGCGACCCTAAGGTGATCCTATCATGGGGTTTTCCTGGGAGGATTTGTTCAGAGGAGGTTTGCCATTGCCTTCCCCTGAGGCTGAGAGTGTGTGACTTGTCCAGGGTCAACCAGTGGGTTTCATGACCCTGCAGGGACTAAAACCCTGGTCTCCAGAGTCGAAGCCCAAGACTCAAACTACTGCACCACACTAGCTTTCTACAGGGTCTACCTTTCACATTTTTAATAATCAACATATAAATCTTCAACCAGCTTTTTGCCTTCTTACAAGTCCAAAAGCCCTCCTTATGTCAACAGCCTCCTTTGTTGGAGGGTTTAAAGCAGAGATTGGATGACCACCTGTTGAACACTTCAGTGGTGGCAGGGGGCTGGAGTAGATGACCCTTGAGGTCTCTTCCAGCTCTTACGGTTCCATGGTTTTAGACAGTTGCCCAGTTCTTATGTTCTCAGGGGTGAGTTATGGCCAAGAGAACACCTCTTCTCACTCATTATCAGCACTTCAGTTGTAAAGCCAAGAGCTTAAATTATAGGGTACAGGCAGCAGAACCTGGCCTCTTGCAACAACCTCCTTAGCTATTTTTAGAAAAGTATGGGGGCACAATTCAGCTAAAACTGGGGAAATTAAGAGACCGCTACCTTTTCTGCTTGTAATTCAAACAGCGTCACTAATTGAACATAGCCATGGATAACTGAACACACTCATGTGCCACAACTATGGCCACTGAGTCCAGGAATCACCATAGAAGCAAAGGCATGAAGGAGAGTTTCCTTCTGTCTGTGCAAAGAAATGTGCAAACCAGAAGTGCATAATCTATTTGGGTTTTTTTTTCCTGTTGGGGGTACAGGATTCCATGGCAATGCCAAATCCCACCCAAAGAAGTACCTCCAACCTAAGTGTACTGATTTTAATTTTAATTTTTGCACACGTTCAAAATCTTGATATTTATTTTGAGAGATTAAAGTGCATATTTTGGGCTTCTGAACATTCCCCCCCCCCCCCCTTTCCAATCTTGCCTTTGCAATACAGGTTTGAAAGATGCTGATATTTTTAAAAAAGCAAAGGGTGAACCAATAGAAGAGTGATAAAACCAAAGTCTTGGGAAAGCATCTCAAGGCAAGAAAAGAACTAGGAAAGAGAGAGAGTTAATTCCTGGACACTGTTAGCTCATAACCTGACCATATCCATCACTAAGAATGTGAACATACATTCAAATTAAAAAGCATCTGCAAACCAAGGGACTTTTGCAGGAATGTGTGTGTGTGTGTGTGTGTGTGTGTGTGTGTGTGTGTGTGTGTGGTTTGTACACCTGCCACTCTGCAGAACCACATTTCTTCTCTGTTCTCCTTTTTTTCTGCTTGATTCAAAACTGGACTGATTGATGGGGACAAGTAGAAAAGAAGACACCACAGTGTAGCACGTTTGTTTCGAGCTGCATGGTTTTGGAAATGCATCTGGAACCATTTCTGTATGCTTGATTCAAAACTGGACTGACTGATGGGGACAACGAGGAAAGAACACACCACAGTGTCGCACCTCTGTGCCAAGATGCACGGTTTTGGGAGTGCATCTGGAACCATTTCTCTCGCATTGTTCTTTGCAACCATAACTGTGTATAGCAGATGAGAAATTCCACTCTGGCAAACCCTCCTTTCCAGCAGCAGGGCTCTTGAACTTTTCCACCTTGCTCTGTGTCGCCCGATTATTCCATCTTTCTATTGTTCCAGAACAAATGCTGGTTGTACACTGAACCACACAGAGGCAGAAAGGTCTGTGGAGTTGCAAGCAGGTGGAGGGAGGGAGGTCCACAGCAAAGCATCTTCTTGTCCCTTTGGAAAGCTTTGTTGCTTCTGTCCCTTTAAGAATGCTCCAGCTGTTCCCTGACCAGGCAGACAGAAGCAGCATTTAGGAAAGGAGGCAGGCAGAAAAGACAGAGAGAGAGCTGGAAGGAGAACGAAGCCCGCGCACAGCTCCCAGGAAACAGTCCAGTCTTTTTCTATGCGCCAGCCAGTGCACATCTATCCAGGATGGACTGTGGATGCCCTGGAGGTTAACTTTGGTTGACCTCACCAGGGGACAACCCATCTCCTCCTTGAATTTCTAAACCATCCCTTCTACCTTTCTGCCAGAAGTTTGCAAAGGGGAAAGTGAAGGGACCCACTTGCTTGACTTGATCTTGAAGTTAGAAAGGGATGAAGAGCAGGAGAAGTCCAGCAGCTGGTCCTTCTTGAGCCAGCCTGCCTGGATCCAAGGAGCTTGCTCAGCTGGCAGCAATGCTCCCCCCAGATCAGGATCAAGGCTGGAGCCCAAAAAACACGGGGGAAGCTTTCAACGTTTGGGATTGAAAGACCAGGGGTCCTAAACTCTCATTTCCACCGGCCCCAGGCTTTTGACATCCTAGAAGACCGACCCTGGGATATAATCCACCATGAAGGGGATCTTGTATATTTTGACCCTGATCCTGACAGGTGAGTGGAAGAGATACATTCAGGTTCTCTTGGGAGTGACTTTTCAGCACCAGAGGTTTGTCGGATCTTGGTGTCTTGTGTACATTTGGTGGTTCATTGATGCATGCTTCCTTGCATGTTTGGTTCCAAGACCTAAGAGAGGCAGATTCCTTGTGGGTTTGCCCTGGGTGGGTCCCCATTGGAAGGGAGGTTGAACCCCTGAGGGTGAGTCCTGTAAGTATCAATGACTCTCCTCAGGTTGGGGACTGAAAGGGTGAGTTCCCACAATGGTATGTGCAAGGTGGTCCTCTTTTTGTTGCAAATTCATGGATTCAGAGGAACTCTCCAAGGTGGTTCCTGCTGCTTCTGGATTTTTGGACTACAGTATTCTCTCCATCCTGAGCAGCATGCATTGAAAAGGTCAGAAGGGGGGGGGGATGCCATCTTCATGCTATTCTCCAGCTGCCCTGATTGTGGGCAAAAGTGTCTATGTGTGTTTCTAAAGAGGGTTAAGAGGGAGCTAATGAGTGTCAAGTGTTCAAGAGGCTATGTCCCAGATTCCTCCTCGCCATTCCTTGTCTGGGTGAGAGAGGTCACCCTTGCCTTTGGAGACAAGGTGCTTCTGTAGAGAAATAAACAACCTACGATCCATCAGCAATTAAACAAAATTAGGGGCCCCCTTTTCATCTGGCTTGATGGGTTTACTAGTGCCGGATAATGACTATCTCAAAGCAACGAGTGTCGCGGGGGTTGTTTTTGTCTTTTTGCGTTGATTGGATTTGAACATCTGAAATCTTTTTTAAAAACATGAACAACATCCACATCCAGAGGAAAAGTGGTCTCTCAAAATCTGTGGGTTGAACACCGCATGCATTGACTGGGGATAGAAATCCCACCGTTTATTTTACCAAAGCGGCTCGCTGCAAGTTCACATGCTTTGGTTTGCAGCCTTTGGTGTGTGTTCTTCCCAGACCAGTCGTTCAATGTGCTGCTAAGGACTTTTGAGTGGGAGCCTTGTCCTTTTCCCCCTCCACCCCTGTTGCACAAAGACTATTGCACTTGCTGGAAGTTCCAGGAAAAGAATGTGAGCTAGTGATTTAATTGGGCATAATCACTTATGTCATTGACTGAAGTAATGGCTTTTCTACTTGCTTTGAAACAGCGCCTTGTCCCCCTCCTTCTCTTGACTCAGAATCGCTGACATTGAACTCGGCGGTTCCTTTGCCCTGCTTTCTTTTAAATATTATTATTATGACCATGCCTTGCCAAGCTGAAATGCAAACCAGCTCATCCCAGGATGTGCGTGTTAGGAACTGGTTAGTGTGAACAATTCCAGCAACCATCATCAGCTCCCCTTTCATTTGGATAAGCGTGGCAGTTCTGGTCTTCTCAGGAAGCATGGCATATTTGTGTGTGCATGTTTGTGTGTACTATAGACAGGTAGGCACAGTTGTGCAATGATTAGGCCAGGAGTGCCTGATTCTCTAGCAACAATGAAGGAAACAAGAGGTGAAGTCGATGGGTGGTTGGAGCCCACCGTGTCGGCTCCTGTGTAAGTTTCGTCCATCGTTGTAGAAATATGAGTCCTCCTGTGTTCCTGGAGTCTGGAGGATGTGCAGCTGTTTCCCCTCGAGCATTTTCTGCCTATGTTTTCCAACATGATCACTGTGGCTGTACATGGGGTAACTCAATGGCACAGCTGTCAGGTTCAGGGTTGCCTTCTCAATGTTGTGATGACCTGAGAGGCACCATAAGGCAAAATTGCTGGAGTCTAGCTGGTACCCAAAAAAAGGAGGGGATATCATTTTTCTTTAGCGTATCCCAGAAACTATTTCACTAGTCCACATAAAACAAATTAAACACACACACATATGCATATATGCATGCATCCTTCTTCATGGAATTCAGGATGGGGGATACTTGGCATTTCCCCATGCTTTATCTTCATGACAATCTTATGAGACAGGCTGAGCCTGGAAGAAAGTAATGGGCCCAAGGTGACTCCAGGAGTTTCATGGCAAAAACAAGATATGAACACAGGTCCCACCAGGTTCAAGACCAACATTCAGCTCATTGCTTCCCAAGGTGCTTTCCTCATCTAGACCCTTATCCACTGAAATATCTATCAGTCTATATACAGCAGGGCTCGGATATATCAATATATGTGGCCGATGACCAGTGCTGGTTGAGGATCATGGGATTTGAAGTAATATACCTCTGATTAGGAAAGGCTGTGATGAACAAACACATACGGTGAATCCTAAAAATGACGTTTGCCCAGATAACCCACCACACATCTTCACACCAGCATTGTAAGGTAGGTCACCACTGTCCCTAAGTGAGTGCGATGAAAAGTGCCGAGGATGAGAATGTATTCAGATAGAACAGCAGCATTTAAATGCCCTGCATGATTGCAACAATGATGATAACCAAAAATAATAACAGCAATATTAGTATTCCTGTACTGGAGATGTAAACTGAAATGAGAAAAGGGGACACGTCCTCACTCCAAAAATTATAACCTGCTTTCTTTTCCTAGTTGCATTACCTCAAGTTAGGAGGGGGCAAATGAGTTGAAATGGCTGGGAATTTGTGGGGAGAGAAAAGTTAGGAAGAGTGTTCAATTCCAGCTTTCTACCCATTTAAGATGGGCATCCATGTACTCAGTCCCATTTGCCATTGCACACTGCTCAGTCGGCCTCCAAGATGCTGACATGCACACAAGTGTCTGAGGTTTTACCAGGCCATGCTTTCATATTTTCAAGCTCACTACAATATAGGAGGACTAGATATTTGTTCTTAGTAGTGGGGAAAATAAAGCAAAAGATACCCTCCACCTCTCCTGATTTGTCAGGAACAGTTTCTATTAATCCTTTACCATCCCATTTTTCCAGCCGCTTTTAAAATGTCCCATTTTCTCTCTCCTCCTCCCAGTTCCCCCTTTTGTGCTCAGCTTACTTCAATTGCTGCAAACAGCAAAAGTAGTTTGAATTTTAGATTAACTCAGTAGAGAGGAGTGTAGATGGGCAGAATCTTACCCTCAAACAAAAGCAAATTGCTGCTGCCTTGGAACGGCTGCTGAAGGAAGTCGAGGAAGAAAGCCCAAAAGCAGGGTTACTGTTTAACATTAAGAAAACAAAAATGATGACCCCAGATTATATACATAAAGGCTTGCTATCTCTTTTGAGCCAGTGTGGTGTACTGGTTTGAGTGTTGGACTGCAACACTGGAGACCAAGGTTCAGTTCCTCACCGAGCCATGAAACCCACCTTAGATGAGTCACACTCTCTCAGCCTCAAGGGAAGACAATGGCAAACCTGAATAAATCAGAACAAATCTTGCCAGGAAAACCACATAATAGGGCTGCCTTAGGCTTGCCATAAATCAAAAATAACTTGAAGGCACACAACACCTCCAGCAATAAAAAAAGGCTACCTCTTAACAGTGAATCTCTCTGTTCATTATGATTTAAGTCTGAATAAACATGTGTCAGAATTCCCAAACCTGAAAGAGAAGTTTGCCATTGTTTTTAAAACCAGTATATAGAATGTATGGACATGATCCAGCCATTTCAAAATCTCATTGCTTTGAACAGGGAATATTTATTTATTTCTTCCGTTTCTCACAAATGGGGTCCAAATTGGTTTACAATATAACTTAAGACAGAACAGCTAAAACAATCTGAAGTACAAAAGTCTGAAAAGCATGAAACCATCAGTCCAAGGGAAACCTTTTGAGACATCGCGTTTGAAACATCACTTTTGAAACATAAAAAACAATTAATAGAGAATCTCTGCTAAATCGGGACAGCATCTGTCCTGATTTGGCAGAGATTCTCTATTAATTCTCTACCGTCCCACTTTTTCAGCTACTTAAAATGTCCCAGTGTCTTTCTGTTGCTCCCACTTTGCCCCTTTATCCTCACCTTACTTCAATTGCTGCAAACTGAGTTCAAAGTGCAAACATAGTTTGAATTTAGATTTGACTGTGACTCTGGAGACCTGTGTTTGGTTTCTGCTCGGCTGTGTAAACCCACTGGGTGACTTTGGGCAAGTCACACACTCTCAGCCTCAAGGGAAGGCAATGACAAGCTTCCTCTGAACAAACCTTGCAAAGAAAACCCCATGATAGGTTCATCTTAGGGTTGCCATAAGTCAGAAACGACTTGGAGGCACACATCAAAATCCACAGAGAGGAAGGTAGAAGGGCAGGATTTTACGCTCTCCACAGGAGTCTCAGGCAAAAGAAAACTGCTTCTGCATCTCCCAGCTGGTGTGTTCCTCCTTGTTGCTAACTTTTGCTATCTTGACCAAACACTTAAGTTGTTCAGGCCCATGTGTCCCTAACCTGTGAAATATTAGAGAAGCCAGTGTGGTATAATGGTCTGAGCATTGAACTATGACTCTGAAGACCAGGGTTCAAATCTTCACTGGGTCATGGAAACCTTCTGGGTGACCTTGGGAAAGTCACATACTCTCAGCCTCAGAGAACCCCCTGAATGACTGAAACTGAGGCTGCATCTGCACTGCAGCTGGGCCTGTTCAAACAGGAAAGCAGCAGGCTTAAGTTCTATCGTTGAAATTGGCAAAACCTGAAAGCGCTTGCGAAGATGCTCTAGCATATGCTTTTTGTAGACTTGGGCTGCATCCATACTGCACAAGCAATGCGGTTTGACACTACTTTTACTGCCATGACTCCATGCTATGGAATCTGGGACTTTGTCGTTTGTGGGTCCCGAGCTCTTGCGAGAAACCATTAAATATCTCAGAAAATACAGATTCTGGGATGTTGATTAAAAGGGAGTGATTATTGTCTAAATTGCATCCGTGTTTGTCGCTTCCCAAGGGTGGCACTGCATGGTTCGAAAGGCCTGGCCAACCCAATGCCACTCTCCCTCTGCAACAGGAGGGTGAGCCTACCCAGTCCAGTCTACATTAAAGCTGTGTTTCCCACCGCCCTGCAAAGCAACATGGAAATGAATCTAACTGGCATGGGAAAACCCAGGGCAGTGGTTTTATCAGGAACCTCTTTAAATATGTTTGTGGCTGCAGACCTACCAGGCTAAAAAAAAAAAAAAAAAATAATAAATAAAAAAAATAAAAGCTTTATTTCTTTTATCCCGCCTTTCCGAAGATCAAGGGCGGTGGTTACAATGGTGGATTTAGCAATCCAACAACACACAAATTACAATAAAAACTTATCAAAATTACAATTACACTATATAAACAACAATAACAATTCCAAGCTAGCGCGGGATGTAATAACAGTTGTAAACAGTGGGGGGAGAGGAATCTATTGGGGGGTAAGCCTGTTTAAAAGATACGTTTTCAGCCCTTTTTTAAATTGGGCTAGGGAGGGGGTCGAGCGGAGCTCGTTGGGGATCGAGTTCCAGAGCTTAGGGGCCGCGGTGGAAAAGGCCCTTGTTGTAGTAATGCTCGTCTGCATCTGGAACTCTTTAAACACGTTTTCACCCGATCTGAGAGTGCGGGCGGATTATATGGAGAGAGGCGGTCCTCTATAGTACCCTGGGCCCAAGCCATTTAGGGCTTTATAGGTAATAACCACAACACCTTGTATTGCGCCCGGAAGCAATAGGCAGCCCATGTGATCTTTAAGTACCGGTGTTATATGACTGGCCTGGAAGATCCAGTGACCAGCCTTGCTGCCATATTCTGAACCAGTTGAAGCTTCCGGGTTTGGTACAAGGGTTGCCCCATGTAAAGTGCATTACAGAAATCTAAACGAGAGGTTACCAGAGCATGTACCACTGTTTCAAGGGTCCCCCGGCCCAGGTAGGGTCGCAGCTGGCGTATCAACCGAGCTGATAACAGTACTCTGACCGTCGCATCCACCTGAGATGTAAGGTGAAGCGACGAGTCCAGGAGCACCCCCAGACGGCGAACAGAGTCCTTCAGGGAAGCGTGACCCCGTCGAGGACAGGTGGACCAAATCTCCAAGCCCGGACCTGGGGAACCTATCACAAGTACTTCTGTTTTCTCTGGATTCAGTCTGAGTCTGTTTTCCCTCATCAGCCCATTACCGAGTCCAGACAACATAAGAGGAGGAGATGATGCCCCCTGGTCCCTGCATCAGTCGGAGACACAGATAAATATATTTGAGTGTCATCAGCATACTGATAACACCGCGCCCGTGTTTCCGATGATCTCTCCCAGGGTTTCATGTAAATGTTAAATAGCATGGTAGACAGAATGGCTCCTTGAGGGACACCAGATGTAAGTGCCCTCTTGTCGGAGCACACGTCTCCCAGCTGCACCATCTGGAAACCTACCCGAGAGGTAGGAACGGAACCACTGGGAGGCAGTGCCCCCAATTCCCAACTCTCTTAGGTTTTCCAGAAGATAACATGGTCGATGGTATCGAAAGCCGCTGAGATGTCCAGAGCACAACAGGGACAGCTCCCCTGTCGATGCCCAGACGAAGATCATCGACCAAGGCGACCATGGCAGTCTCCACTACATAGCCCGCCCGGAACCCAGTTTGAAATGGGTCTGATATATCAGTATCATCCAAGATCGATTGAAGCTGGAGTGCAACCGCCCTCTTCGATCACCTTCCCCAAAAATGGCAGTAGCAAAAAGGGCCGATAATTACTATGCATCGGGGGTCAAGGAGAGCTTTTTAATCAGCAGTTTCACATTGGCCAATTTCAAGCTGGTTGGAAATTGCCCATCCTGAGTGGTATTAATAATTTGATGTGTAACAGGTCGTTACACCCGCTCCCCCCGAGCCGCTAGCCATGAGGGACAGGGATCGAGAAATTATTAATAATAATAATAATAATGATAATAGATAATGAATACTGAAAGCATTAACAATTGCACCATCCTCTAACTTTCCCTGATGTGCTGGAGGGGGAAGGAAGATTTTTTTCCTGTTTCTTCCCACCAGTTGCCGCATGGAGTGGTGAAGGGCAATGACAGCCTAGTCAGCCATGCTTTGCCTTGGCTCCCATCAAAGGCTGCTCCACTGTGGGGAAAATATGAGTTGAGCATCCTCAAGCCTTTCACAATCCCCCTGTGGGATATAACAGTCCCCTAGTCTGTGGACCACAGATTAAGAACCACTGTTTTACGGATCCTAGAGAGCTGTAGTGTCTCCCACAGATTGTGTAGGTTTTTGCCATAGCAGTTAAAGTGGAATCATGTTGAATGTGAACCGACATGAGGCAGCAGCTAAAGGCCAATGTGATTCTAGAAGTGGCTAGATCAAGGGACATAATGGTCAGGCTCACCTGGAATACTGTGTCTACTTCTGGGCACACACGTTCAAAAAGGATGTTGACAAATTGGAGCATGTCCACAGGAGGTGACAAAATGGTGAAGGGTCTGGAAACCGTGGTTAGGGGAGAACTTGGAGCTGGGTATTGTTCAACTGGATCAAATAGAATCATGAATCATAGAATCATAGAGTTGGAAGAGACCACTAGGGCCATCCAGTCCAACCCCCCTGCCATGCAGGAAATCCAAATCAAGCATCCCCACAGATGGCCATAGCCTCTGCTTAAAGACCTCCAAGGAAGGAGACTCCATTACACTCCGGGGGAGTGTTCCATGTTCGAACAGCCCTTACTGTCGGAAGTTCCTCCTAATGTTCAGGTGGAATCTCTTTTCCTGTGCTGCATGCATTGTTCCGGGTCCTGTTCTCTGGGGCAGAAAAACAAGCTTTTCCCTCTTCAATATGACATCCCTTCAAAAATTTAAACAGGGCGATCATCATATCACCTCTTAACCTTCTTTTCTCCAGGCTAAACATCCCCAGCTCCCTAAGTCGTTCCTCATAGGGCATGGTTTCCAGACCCTTCACATTTTTTCGCCCTCCTTTGGACACGCTCCAGTTTCTCAATTCTTTTTTGAATTGTGCGCCCAGAACTGGACACATTTCTAGGTGGGGGCCTGACCAAAGCAGAATACAGTGGCACTATTACTTCCCTTGATCTAGATACTATACTTCTATTGATGCTGAGAGAAGGGAGGTGATATGATAGCCCATTTAAGTAACAGTATTTGAAGGGTGTTATGCTGAGGGTGAGCAAGCTTGTTTTTGCTGATCCAGAGAAAAGACATGGAACAATGGATTCAAACTACAGGAACAGAGATTCCACCTTAACATTAGGAGGAAATCCTGAGAGTAAGAGCTGTTTGACTGTGGAACACACTCCTTGGAGTTAGTGGAGTCTCCTTCCCTGGAGGTTTTAAACAGAGACGGATAGCCAGTGTTGTTTGTGAGTTCCTGCATGGCAGAAGGTTGGACGTGAATGGCCTTTGTGGTCTCTTCTCATTCTTTGATTCTATGTTCTATATGAATGGTAGTGCTAAATTGTGTAATGTGTGAAAGTGGCCATGCCCACACCTGTTCACATCCCCTGACACTTGAGAGTCAGATGACAGATGACAAAAGAATCCTGATTTTTTGTTATTGTTGGGTGGCTTCAAGTAGTTTCTGACTTGGGCCGAACTCTGAGCACCCCACTAGTCACTTCTCTGCAAGATGAAGAGGAGCCATGGCTGAGCAGCCTTTGGGTTCGATCTGTCAGCCAATTACAATACCATTTGTTGTCTGACCCACATTTTACAAGTTATTTGCAAGAATATCATGGGGGAAGGCCTTGCTGAAATCAAGATATGCTATGTCTACAGCACTCCCTTCATCTACCAAGATGGTAATTTTTATCCGAAGAAAGAGAGAGAGAGAGAGAGAGATCAGATTACTCTGGCATGACTTGTTTTTGAGAAACCCATGTTTGCTCTCTTTGCAATTATGGCATTCCTTTCTAACATGCTTACGAGAGTTCTTATTTTCATGTATTTCTCTAGAATCTTTCCTGGTTATTATTGATGCCAGGCTAACTTGGGCAATAATTGTTTGGATCTTCTTTTTTCCCCTTTTTGAAAACAGGACAACATTTGCCTTCTTCCAGTCTGCTGGGACCTCTTCTGTCCTCCAGGAATCTCAAAGATATTTGCCAGTGGCCCTGAGATTATGGACCTTATCGCACACAAATTTTTCAACGTTCTGGGGAACGGAGAGACGCTCGTGTGCGCAACGTGCTGCAGGAAAACGGAGTTTATCACACACAAATACATCCTCCAAGAGGCCCTGTTCCGTCACCCGGTGCGCACCCGTTCGCGTCCAGTCCTGACAGGCGTGATTTTTTGCTGACGGAATCGTCAGGCAAAAATCACGCCCGTCAGGACTGGACGCAAACGGGTGCGCGACCAGGGGATGGAACAGGGCCTCTTGGAGGAGTATTCGTGTGCATAAAACTCCGTTTTCTGCAGCATGTGCGTGCACACGAGCGTCCTCCTTCCGTCCCCCAGAATGTGTGTGCAATAAGGTCCTTAGTCTGCCAGTCCTTTTAATACCCTTGGTGTAATGATTTGTATTGTAATACCTACCCAGTAATAGGATGCTAGATGATGATGACGACAGTGGCGATGATGATGTGATGATGATGATGATGATGTGTGTGATGATGATGTGATGTGATGATGATGTGATGATTGTAAAGCCTGCAGTATGTCTTCCCATGCCCTAATGACTTGGATCTCCAAGCCATGACTATCCTAGGCTTTACAATTTAAGGCCACAAGCTTATGATGTCAGAGGAGGCAGACCCCGCGGATGCTACAATGGTGATGATACAAGAGGAAGTTGTGGCTGTCACTAAGCATGGATACCTTAAGCACCAACAATCATTCCTGAAAGCATGCCATTCCAGTATAAAAAAAAAAGAAAGTGCCCAGCATTCAGTGTTGTTGTTGTTGTCATTGTTGAACTTTATTTATAAGTGCTTGTAAATCTGCATTGCACTGTACATGCTATATTGCAGTTCCAGATCTGTAGCTACTCTGTGTGCAGGAAGACTATGGCTGTGAAGATGATACTTTGGGCTGGTCCTGGGGGCAAGGTCAGGGCATAGCGCCCACACAATACATGTCCCAGCTCTGTCCCAGGATGCCATGAACTGAGCTCCGCACCACATGGTACACAGCATCAGGCACTCCTCCAGCAATACATACACATAACACCGCACCAAAGGAACACCTTGCTGTGGCGCCATTGGCTATCTGCCCTTTCCAGGGTGCGAATAGGAGCTGTTTTTGCGGCTCTTTCATGCCCTGGAAAGGCCAGATTGGTGCTGCAGCATCAGTTGCCACAGCCCTCTGGCTGAAAAGGGGCTGTTTGTTACAGTCCTATGTAGTGTTACAATAAAACATCAATGCCTCCTCCCAGTCTACGATGTAACAGCCAGCAACCCATTCCCACTATCAAGTGAGGCTGAGCAATGACTTGCAAGAAGGATCTGCTTCTGATTGTCACAGCTTCACTCCCTGGTACAAAGGGGCTGGAATCTGATCCAGCTGCTGTCTGTTAAGGTGGTGGGGGGGTGGTGGGCCAGGGAACATTACTTAACACATATAACTAGTTACACATACAAAACTAAGCAGGCATTAGGAAGAACTAGGGCAGGTTACAAACCGCCACTTATGACGCGCTCCGTGCGTGCTAGGGTTAGGAAGGGGCGTGTTGGGTTAGGAAGAGTCACCCCTTCCAAACTGGCCCTAACACCCGGAGCACGTGTTAAATGGCGGTGCCCATCCACATGGGCGCCGCCATTTTGACGTCTTGGACGCATAGCGTCCAGACGTGTCGCAGTGGAAGTGACGCCGCGAGGGCGCGCTTTTGCCCCTCGCAGGCCACTTACACATTTTGAAAAGGAGCGCCATTTCGGCGCTCCTTTTTCCTGTGCCAGGAAGCCTCCGGTCTGGCTGCTGGGGCATCCCTCCACACGCGAATGGCAGCGGCGGGAGAACAGAGTCGCGTCCAGCAGAGTTGTTCAGGGTGGTCAGGGAGCTAACTCAGCTCCCTCCCACCCTGAACCAGTCCTTGAACCTTCTAAGGCCTGCTGTGACCAATTTAACAACTTCTTCGGTAAAACCTCTTGATAAGCGAAGGTCTTAACGCCAGTGATTAGGGCAGAACCAAGGGTAGAGGCATCCAGAGCCTCCATGGACTCCATTAAACGGATCAGTTTGAGTTGGTCAGTACCGATGATGTGGACAGATCCTTGGAAGGTTCGGAAGAAACCTGTTCTCTCGATCCCTGTCCCTCATGGCTAGCGGCTTAGGGGAACCGGTGGTAACCGCTGCTGTTACACCGGATTATTAATACATCTCTGAGGGATGGCAATTTCCATCAGCTTGAAATTGGCCACTATAAAACCGCTGTTAAAAGCCCCTCTCGACCCCTGTATTTATAGTAATTATCGGCCGTTTCGCTTCTGCCATTTTGGGAAAGGTGATCGAGAGGGCGGTTGCAATCCAGCTTCAATCGGTTTGGATGAACAGGATTATCTGGACCCATTTCAAACTGGCTTTCGGGCAGGTTACGGGGTTGAGACGGCCATGGTCGCCTTGGTTGATGATCTCCGTCTGGGCATCGACAGGGGAAGCGTGTCCCTGTTGGTGCTCTTGGACATCTCAGCGGCTTTCGATACCATAGACCATGGTATCCTTCTGGAGCGCCTGGCAGAAGTGGGAATCGGGGGCACTGCACTCCAGTGGTTCCGGTCCTACCTCTCCGAGAGGTTCCAGATGGTGCAGCTGGGAGACGTGTGCTCCAATAAGAGGGCCCTTACATCTGGGGTCCCTCAAGGAGCCATTCTGTCTCCCATGCTTTTTAACATTTACATGAAACCCCTGGGAGAGATCATCCGGAGACATGGGGTGCGGGGTTATCAGTACACTGATGACACCCAAATAGTCTTCTCTATGTCTCCGACTGATGCAGTGACTGAGGATGGCGTCTCTCCTCTCGTGGCGTGCCTGGAGTCAGTAATGGGCTGGATGAGGGAAAACCGACTCAGTCTGAATCCAGAGAAAACGGAGGTACTTGTGATAGGTTCCCCTGGTCTAGGAATGGTGGTGGTTCCACCTGTCCTGAACGGGATCACGCTTCCTGTGAAGGACTCCGTGCGCAGTCTGGGGGTGCTTCTTGATTCGTCGCTTCACCTTACAGCTCAGGTGGATGTGACGGTCAAGAGCACCTGTTATCAGCTTCGGCTTATTCGCCAGCTGCGTCCATACCTGGCCCAGAGAGACCTCGAAACGGTGGTACACGCTCTGGTAACCTCTCGATTGGATTTCTGCAATGCGCTCTACATGGGGCAACCCTTGTACCATACCCAGAAGCTACAGATGATACAGAACATGGCAGCCAGACTGGTCACTGGTACTTGCAGGGCCAGTCATATTACACCTGTACTCAAAGATCTGCATTGGCTGCCCATTCGCTTCCGGGCGCAATACAAGGTGTTGGTTATAACCTATAAAGCCCTACATGGCTTGGGCCCAGGCTACCTTGAGGACTGTCTCTCCCCATACATTCTGCCCGCACCCTCAGAACATCTGGGCAGCAACTACTGAGGGTCCCAGGGGCTAGATTAGTCTCCACAACAAGGAGATCATATTCCATCGTCGCCCTGACCCTCTGGAATACGCTGCCCACTGAGCTCCGCTCGGCCACCTCCCTGACCCAGTTCAGGAGGGAGTTGAAAATCCTCCTGTTTCGATCAGCATTCCCCAATACAAGTTCCAGCTAGTCTCCCCCCTCTGAAAGCAAGGGTAGCTGGCTGATGGGGTTTTTAATATTGATTTTAATAGTTTTATTGCATTTGTATTGTTGTCTTTTATAATTTTGCTTGATGTATGTATTGTATTGTTTTGATTTGCTGTTCACCGCCCTGATCATGGGAAGGGCGGTATATAAATAAAATTTGTATTTTTATTTATTTTTTTAACAGCCACTTGAGGGCGGTCTGTAACCCGCCTTCCTGACAATAAGAGTTGTTTTACAGTGGAAGACATTCCCTGAGAGAGTGGTGGAGTCTCCTTCTTTGGAGGACTTTAAACAGAGACTGGATGGCCATCTGTTGGGAGTGCCTTCATTGTGTATTCCTGCATGGCCCTTGAGGTCTCTTCCAGCTCTATGTTTCTATGTAGAATATCAGTGACTTGAGTGTAACAGATGAGGAAAATATCCATGTACACACTTTTTCATAGCTGACATAGAGTGTCAGCAACTGGGACCTCATGTGCCCTGCAGAAAGAATGCAGTTTGACACCACTTGAACTGCCATGCCTCCATGCTATGTGATGCTGGGATTTGCAGTTTGGTGAGACATTTAGCCTTCTCTGTCAGAAGAGCTCTGATGCCACATCAAACTACAAATTCCAAGATTCCATAGCATGGAGTCATGGTGGCTAAAGCGGTGTCAAACTGCATTAATTCTGCAGTGCAGATTAGATCAATGGAGAAAAATCCCATTACACATCCTTTTCAATGTTGTGCTCTCACCTTGAGATCCCTCTCCTACGCTCTGAGGACCAGAGAAGAGGATGGAGGCTTGAGATCTGGGAAGCCTGCTAACAAGCTTCCTCTTATTTTCATTTCAGCTTGCATTCCATTTGTTCCCCTGACATCAAAGCATCAAACTACAATATATATATATATATATATATATATATATATATATATATATGAGCAAGACACAGGCTGAGCAGCACCACTTTTGTTTATTCTTTTGCCTCTCCGGATGGTGCTTTTAAAAGAAAAAGAAAATGCGGTTGGAATTTGCTCGACTCTGTTTTGTACCAACTCAAATTAGCACCTATATGGGTAGCAAAGCCTGTTAATAACCGTAGCATGAGGCAGACAGAAGCCAATCTTGGCATGTTTCCTGACAGCTGGTTCTCTCTGCTTCGCCTTCAGCTGTACCTGCTGGGTGCGTCTTCGGAGATGTTATAATCTTTCTTTGTTAAGTTGTCGCTTCCCCAAAGTGGGAAAGACAAGGTGACAGTCGAAAGAGAAGGCAGATGAAAGAACCAAAGATAGGGATGCAGGAGAAATTTGTGCTGTGGACAAATTTCAGGATGAACACCCCAAATTTGGACCTGCCAAACCTATAAGAAAACAGGAATGCACTTCAGTACTGAATTCTACACATCTCAAGCTTGGTGGAGCCAGATAATAAATGCAAGAAGTGAGCATAAGAATATAGATATTAGAGGAAGTATGCTCTAAAAGCCATTATATTGGACACAGAATATATTAGGGAAAAGCCCCTGGCACACTCAAGAAAAAAGCACTTGCAAAAAGGCTTCCATTAGTTAAAATATACAATAAATACGTTTTCTATATCTTCATGCATGCTTCTTGTTTTCAGGCACCTTGCTTTTACAACAATTTGAAAGTGTTTGTGAACTCTTGCAAATACAATCTGAAACAAACATACAGTTAGGTAAATAAGAACTTTGATGAGACCCAAATTCATAGATTCAGCCTTTTCTAATCTGGAGAATGACAAATATGAGACTGGAGAAAAGATTTACTTTGTTTACAGAGAGTGAATTTCAAGGAGAGAAGAAAGAGTTCTTGTTGACCACAGAAAATCCAAGTTTCTTGAGGACATTCTGTCCAGGGATGCAAGATATTGTATGGCTTTGTTTGGTCTGTTTCTTCTTTGTTGCTCTTGCATTTATCTTTCTACCATTCCTAAATAAAATTAAAAAATAAAGAGAGGATTATTTTAATATTTTTAATTATCTGCTGCACTTAGTGAAAACTGGAGAGGAGCCGTATGTCTCCTGGCTGGGGAGCACCTTCTCTCTGCCCCACTGTACTTTCAGTACATATTTTGGGAACATGGGAGATGCCAGAAAAGCTAGACTCCCAGCCTCCCTGCTTTCTTTTCAAGGACAAGTCAGGACTTCTTGTTTCTATAGCTGTTTAGGACTGATTGTATAAAGCCTGTCCCACCTAAACAATGAGCTAAATTTTGTTGTTGTTGTTGTTGTATTGGTGGGTGGATATGTTTAATGGTTTATGTTTTAACTGGTTTTACTTTTTTGTTGTTCATTTAATCTTATTTTAACTTCTATTTTGCAGATTCTTAAACTAAGGGGCTGTCCAGACCGACCTGAAAGGCTGGCCTGGGGGTAGAGTTGGGGCACAGCATCTTGACAATGCACACCTGACTCCACCCCCAGGGCATCCTGACGCTTTGCGTCCCTCCAGATGGGGCACGGCATCATGGCGCACCTCCAGTGCTCCATCCAGATGATGCAGCGCCGAAGGAGGATGATAGAGCCATGCCGCCATGGCTATGGCACCCTTTCAAGGGTGCAAAAAGGAGCTGCTTTTTGTGGCTCCTTTTTGCGCCTTCGGAAGGCCAGATCAGGGCCTTAGCGTGAGGTTGCCGTGACCCCAATCTGGCTGAAAAAGGGGCAGCCCCTAAGTGTTTTTTATTTTGTTGTAAGGCTCTTTGAGCCCCAATCTGGGGAACAGAAGAGACAGAAAAGCATCATCTCTGTTGTCATCATCTCTAATAATTTTGCTGCATATAAAAATAGGAGGAGAAGGAGGAGCTTATCCCATTAACAAATACACCAGCTTACCTCTTGAATTACAGCCTTCAATTCAGGATCCGGGATGCCCCTGGATGTTATCATATGCGCCAATCTAGCCAAGATGCTGCTGCCCAGATGCATCCCAGGTCGAAGCCTCATTTAGCCAGCACTTTTTTGAAGTCGGAGAGCTTCCAACTTCAAAAATTGGCCAGCTGAGCAAGGCTTCGACCCAGGATGCATCCAAGCAGCAGCAGCCCAGCTAGATAGGCAGCAATTTAGGTATGATAACATCCGCGGGTGTCCTGGATCCTGAATTCAACCCAGAAGTGGTAAACCAACTTATTTGTTAGTAGGATGAGCTCCATAGTAATTTTCATGGTAATGCAGTAGAAGGAACTTCAACAGGTGTTATTTGTACTGGTTGCATGAGACACAACATCTGCTGGACTTCTGCACAGCCATTAAACAACTCTCCTGCACAACTCTTCTGCACAAGCATTAAAAGTACAGGCACCCTCTCCAGTTTTCAGTCTAGTAACCCTGTGTGTGTATTTGCATGCACACATGTGGCCAAGCTAAAAGTGTGTGTGTGTGTGTACACCTTCAAATTGCCTGTTGATTTATGACAACCTCATGAATTTCCTAGGGTTTTCTCAGGCAAGGAATCCTCAGAGGCGGTTTTGCCAGTTCCTTCCTCTGAAATACAGCCTACAGCACCTGGTATTTGTTGGTGATCTCCCATTCAAATACTAACCAGAGTTGATCCTGCTTATCCTCCAAGATCAGATGGGATCTGGAGACTGAACAGTTACAGATGACTAAATCTAGGTAGCTACTCTGTATTCAGGATTGCTACTTAATGAAGATGGTGACATTGTGACACTGTCTCCTACAACCTATTTTAGCATCATCTTCATATTGAGAAGGAGGTCCATTCTACAGTATTGGCCCTCAGAGTAGGTTTGGGCTGGTGGGGGTGGAGGGGGGACAGGCAAGTATACTTAGCTAAGTAGTGAAACAGGATTCCAGCTGGGCAGGAAAATTACATTTCTTGCACAGAATAATCCCCAGTTTTGCAGGGTTTTTTTTTTTGCAGTTTTGCAAGACCTTTTCACAGCAAGGAGGAAAATGGTTAAATTATTTGCATGGGAAGACATTTACAGAGATTTACATCCCTACTTTAAAAATTGTCATGGGAGTTTGAGGTTATATCCTCTCAGGGTCCAGCTTCCTCAGGGAGTTTTAGATATTCCTCTGAGCATGGCTGTGCTTGTCTAGCATAGGTTTACAAGTGAATCCCACTGGTTTCAACTGGACCCACACAGTGGCCGCTGGCAGCTTCCATATCAGCAGAGCAGTTAATTTGCACTGGGCTTTAATCTAAACTTGAAAGAACTTAACATGCTGAATCTTTTCTTCAAAATAGATCTAGCTCTTTTAAATTTGGGGCTCAAATTTTGGTTTCACCACTCCACTCCCACGGAAGTCACCACTTATACAATCTGATTGTCTCTACTGACTGCTTGTAGAGGGTTTGGCTTTATTTTATGGGAGCTTTTCATTGGCACTGCAGTGATTTATCCTAAGTGGTGTTGTTCTTGCTGTTGTTCCATCTGGATTTCATGTCTGTGATTGGGCAGCTGGTTCTGAAACCACTTTTAAGGGACACTGGGGACGCAGAGGGAAATGACCCCACAAAGTGTAGTTCCTTTGGGGAAGCATCTGGCTTAACCAGCTTTCCTTTCCTCCTTTCTCTCAGAGCAGCAGAGACCTCCTCTCATCCATCTTGAAACAAGGTCAACTCTGAAAACCACAGTTTGGGGAAGCCGTGACAAAGAGGAGCACTGAATATGCAAAGATTTCATCCACTGTGCTATATAGGACTTTGAAGTAGTTTAACTGGAAAAATGTGGACATGTGAAATGCAGTCACATCTCAGTTAACAAAGCCTCTGACCAAAACAACTCAAGTTCACAAAGTCCTTTTTGCTCACTCAGCCCCATTTTCCTTCTTGTCCTCTGTCTAGCTGGAAGATTTTTAGTAGGTATGCCAAAGCTACCCTATTACCTGGGCACTCCCGAGTGGCACCAGGTGGCTGTTCACTGTGCCACGCTTGCCAGTGTGAGTTCCTCCTTCTGAGGCTGAAAAATGTAGCACCCAGCATAGATCACATGGCTGGGCACCTTGTGCAGAGGGATTGACTCGCAGCAGCAACAGGTGGCACAGCATGATGCACATGCAAACAACCACCCAGCATCACTCCAGAGGCCCAGATTTTCTGGGTAGATCTGCAGCAAAAGATGAGTTTTTAAAATCTGTGTTAAGGGTGGTATAATTCATGTTCAGTGCTGAACCTGCTTGATGTCATATGAACAGTTTGCAGTAGAATGAGGATTGTGTCTTGCGTCATCTGGACAGAACGCCATGAATGTGGCAGGTGGACATGTTATTTACTTAACTGAAAATGCAAAATGCAGGCATAGCTCAGTTAACAACGTCTCTGAGCAAGAAGGTCTTTTTTACCAATACGTTTTGAGCCCAAAGACCATGACTCTTCTTGTCCTCTATCAAACTAGAGAGTTTTTAGCAGCATCAGGATTGGGAAGATGGTGAAAGAGCACTGAATCATAGAATCCTAGAGTTCAAAGGGGTCCTATGAGCCATCAGCACAAATCCTCTGTTCAATGCAGGTTCTCCTGGTAGCTGTCCAGCTTCTTTTTGAAGACATCCAGAGAAGGAGACTCCACCAACTTGCAAGACAATTAGTCCCATTGCCAAATGGCTGTCACTGCCCCGAAGAAACACACACTTCCAGCGCTGAGTGCTTGTGCTATACTACCCTTCTACTAAAGCATAGTATAGCACAAACACTCAACTCTGCAAGTGTTGCGTTCCTCCTTGCCAGGGAGAACAATTTGTTCCAACATGGTGCAATTCCACATGCCATTCCAACATGGTGCAAGTAACTGCCTATTTGTGGATGTGGTTGCTATTTCCACAATCACAGTGAACCCAGTGGTACACTGAAAGCAATGCTGAGCAGTACATGCTATCCAAGAATACTCAACTGTATATACAACATATACTGCTGGGAGGTATGCGCGGAAATCATTTCCTCCCACCCCAAAAATACTAGCCCATGCATGAGGAAATTATATATATAATTCCACTGTGCCTTAGCCCCAGAGGTTGGTAAAAGGCTTCCTCTTGTCTCCATCTGCCATTTCTGTGGCCTTGGATGGAAAGAAGAACAGCCAGGCACTACTTCATCATGCTTAGGCCCCAGGGGCTGTTGAGAGACCTTCCATCCACTCCAGCCACCACTGCTATGACCTCTAAGGGAAAGAAGAGCAGCCAGGCACCGTTTCATGTTGCCTTGGTCCCAGGAGCTGGGGAGATGCCCGGTTGACATCTAAATGCTGGAATACTGTGTCCAGTACTGAGCACCACAGTTCAAAATCGATGTTAAGAAGCTGGAGTGGCTCCAGGGGAGAGCAATCAAAATGGTGAAAGGCCTGGAAACCAGCAAGCCCTATGAGAAGTAGCTTACAGATCTGAGCATGTTTATCCTGGAGAGGAGAAGGTTAAGCTGGGGGGCATGATAGCCCTGTTTAAATATTTGAAGGGATGTCATATTGAGGAAGGAGCAAGCTTGTTTTCTGCTGAAGGAGCAATGTATTGAAAGGACAGGGAAGAAGATTCCACCTAAACATTAGGAAGAACTTCCTGCTGATAAGAGTTGCCCTCGAAGTCTGGTAGAGTCTCTTTCTTTGGAGGTCTTTAAACAGAGGCTGGATGGACATCTGTTGGGCATGCTTGATTATATATTCCTGGATGTCAAAATGGAGTTGGACTGGATGGCCCTTGGAGTCTCTTCCAACTCTAGGATTCTATTCTGTTCTACTATAGTATTCTATGAGAGCAGTCAGCATCTGCTGGACTTAATCTCCTCTCCATGTTTATCCACTTTTCCTTATGTGTCCTGACTTTTTAGACTGTAATCCTGAGGGCTGGGAACTATCAAATTTAACAGTTTGCAAACCACCCTGGGAGTCTTTTTGACTGAAGAGAAGTGGTATAAAGATTCTAAATAAATAAATGCTGGCCCATGCCTTGTATCTAATTATCTAGCCTGCTAAGTGTAGTGTTGGATTAGTATTGGGGAGATTAGTTTTAAACTGCCAGAAAGCCATGAAGTTCAGTAGATTATCATGGGCCTGTCAATATCTCCTAGCCTGCTTTCCTTCACAGGGTCCTTGTCAGGGTAAAAGGAGCCAAGAAGTCATGGACAATGTCATGGGCAAGAAATATAATTAACAATATGAAGAAATGTGGAGTGCTTTACACATCAAATTTTGTTGTTGTGCACCTTCAAGTTGTTTCTGATTTATGGTGGCCCTAAGGTGACTCTATCATGGGATTTTCTTGGAAAGGTTTGTTCAGAGGGGGGTTGCCTTTGCAACTTTCTGAGGCTGAGAGAGTGTGACTTGCCCAAGGGCACCCAGTGTATTTCCTTGGCCATGAAGGGATTCAAAAACTGGTTGCCAGGGTCCTAGTTCAACACGCAAACCACTACATCACATGTGCAGTCTATTATTGGTAATAGTAATAATAATAATAGCAATGACAACAACATTATACATGAATCCTATTCCTTACTAGAGTAGATCCATTGACTCAGCTGTTGACTCAGCAGTCAACACCAGTGTAAACCCCACTGATACAATGAGTCTACTTCTCTAGCAATAGGATTCAGTCCATTATTCTTTGGTTAACTTCACATTCCACTTTTGCCCTCCAATCCGCAAGCGATCCCCCTCTCATCCGGCCCCATCTTTCGCCACCGTTTTATGTCCTTTCCCAAACCCCTTAGAAAAACAGCCTCGTTTCCTCTTAATGGCTTCCTTCTCCCTGGGCTATCGTTTGTTACATACCATAACCCTGTAACTGTATAATTCATCTTTCTAAAAGCCTTCTGGGATGCAGGGTGCATGAGAGATGCTATAAAAACAGTTGTATTTTATCTCTGATTTATTGAGACCAACTGGCCAAAAAGAAGGAAAAAAAGGTCTGGCTGAGCCATACCCATGCAATTTGGGGTTTTCCAGGGGGACTCGGGTGAGATCCTTTTACCCTCCAATTGGCTGTGTGTGCGTCAGAAGGCCTGCAGAAAATGGAAGCGTTGACGTGTGTTTATTGATGTTGGAGGAAGGCAGATACTGGTGGTCGCTGTGTTTCTCTTCGGAATGTGGGTTCTCCGGTTCATCTTTCAGGTTTCCTCACTCCTGGCAAAGTAATATTGGCAAGCAGAGGTTTACAAATTGTGTGCACACATACAATTGTTATATGCCTTGCCTGGCCCTTTCCACCGACCAAGAAGAAAGGCCAAAGGCATCCTTCAGTCCAGGAGTCATCAACAGTCTTTGACTGGGAGAGAAATCTGTCTGATATAAGAGACAGAGAGGCAGAGTAGAGTTTTTCACTGCAATGTCAGTATTATAAGGACTTTATGTTGGTGGGAAATGGGAGTGACAGGAGAATAGTGGATCTCTCTAGCAGAGTAATGAAATCAGGGGAGTTACTATGAGGTGCAGAGGGCATGAACTGCACTGGGTGATGCTCTAAAAGGGATGATGCCGCTGCTCCTTATATGTCTGCCTTTTGGCACAAATGGACTGTGATGTTCACATGCATTCCCTTAAAATACTGAAGCTTGGTGGAATAGAAAGTGTGAGTGAGGCAAGGTTTAGTGGGTGGAGAAAGGAAAGGCTTCAAGTTTATTATTATTATTATTATTATTATTATTATTATTAAATTTTATTTAAAACTACCTGGTGGTCCAGTGGTTAAATCCTGGTATTACAGCCACAACATTGTAAATTCAATCCTAGAGCAGGTTGACTCGGGAGCTCAACAGATTGGCATAAAGAGCTGGCATGGGGGCTGAGTGGGGCATGGTTAACAAGCACCGGCCACCCCAACTCCACTCCCACGCCACCCCCACGGCACCCACCTGACCAGATGGTGGGTGGCATCATGCTATGTCTTCATCACAGTGTTTACACGCACTAAGCCAAAGAAGCAGTGAAAAGTCACTACAGCAGCTAGGGTGCCCTTTCCGTGGCACAAAAAGGAGCCACTTTTTGTGGCTTCTTTTTTGTGCCATGGAAAGGCCAGACTGGGGCCACGGTGTGTAGTTGCTGCAGCTCCAATCCAGTGAGGAAAGGGGTGGCTACAGGCTGCTCCAAAGGGGTGGTCTGTTGAGCCCCCCAGCCTTCCATCCTTTTGTAGGCCAGTAAAATGAGTCCCCAGCTTGTTGGGGGCAATTGCCTTACACATTGTAAACCACTTAGGCTGTGTTTATGACATTATAATTCAAAGGTATACTTTTAATTTTGCTAGTTATATATGTCACAACAATTGCCATTCCATTCAGTGATATACAGGAATTACGATTTTCATGTAAGAGCAGTGCAGACAATGTAGTGTTTTCTGTATGGCATCTGTTTGATGTTGTATCAGAGGGCAGGAGATACCATGAGTTACTGCATCGGGTGACACTAATCATAGTGATGCCACTGTATTTGGCAAAGCAGAAGTTGAACAACAACCAGTCCCACCCATCTCCAAATATAGGGTCTAGCATAGTAAAACAAAACAAAACAAAAAACGTTAATCTCCTTTGTAAAACATATAAAATAGTTTTAATTCCTATTTACTTTGGCATAGTCAACTATATTGTCTATTGAAGGTAGAGGAGGAGAGAGCAATTGAGACGTGTGCAGGTTAGAGAGGTGCAGCAAGAGAGAAGGTGTGGAAGAAACCTAACAAACAAGAAGTTACCATAAAATATATACTGTGTCCAAACTCCTAGAGATTAACAGGCAAACTAGCAATTAATATAGACAAAGGCTGTTAATTCTAACATGGATTAAAGGCAGCTGCATGTACAACTCTGGATTAGATTTTGATCTAAATTCAGTAGAAGTCCAGCTGTTTGCTAATCTTCCTGGGCAAAAGTTCCAAGGAACAGAAGGAGGCTAGGATAGAAAATAGATAGCAATTTGTAAATCAAGAGCCATCTGGGAGAGAAATTCAAGATGGCCTGACATCCAGACTCATAAGACAAACCCTTCAAAATAATGGACTGTTGAGGTTGCCAAGTTAGCCCAAATTAGTGTGGGTTCCCAAGGATAAGCCAAATGAAGTGTTTTTGAAAGACTGGAAACTATTTACAGCCTTTTTGAGCAATAAGAAATCTAACCATGTAATAATCTGTGGTTATGGTTATTAGGAATTCTAGTACAACTATTTAGTTGGGGCTGTAATGCTAGAGCAACATATCTTTTCCCCCCTCATTATGATTAAGGTGGGGAGGGGTCTTTATTTTCCTTCCCTCTGTTTCTTTATTTTCTGTACATATTTTCTGAATGTGTATCAGTCTGAATTTGACTGTAGAGCAGGTTGCTAGCATTAAAAATACATAAATAAATAAATAAATTGCCTTCCCCAAAAGACAGAAAGCCTTCCTACAGAGCCCAAGATTTAGTTGCCACAGTACCCAACAAGATGCCTTTGAGAAGCTCACAAGCAAGGCATGAGTGCAACAGCATTTCATGCTCTCCAGTTACTGCCGTGTGGAGGCATATTGCTTTTGCTAGTGGTACTATACAGCCATCCTGGCTAATAGTGATCCCGCCTACAATTAATTTATCCAATCCCTTCTTTGTGGCTCACCAGAGAGAATAATGCAATGGGTGGAGGGCATGGAAGAGGGCCTTCTTAGCTGTGGCACCCCACTAGTGGAATGCCTGCCTGGTGCCAAGTTTGGTTTCTTCTCAGTGCCAGGTCCAGCCGTGACTTTTGATCAAAGCCTCTGGAGCCTAGTTTACTTTTAAGCATGTGCATAGTTTAAAAAAACCTCTTTCAGCCTTTTGTTTCCAATGCTTTTGTCTTCTTTTTTCATTGGTTTTATTGTTTCATTTGCCACCCTGAGTGCTCCGTATAAAGGCATGGGATAAATATATTTTTAAAAATACATAAATGGATAAATAGGTAAATAGAAATAGATCAGTGTCGAGTGCCTGATAAAGCAGACCCACTAAACTGTGTGACAAGAGGTAAGTCAATACTTATGTATATACCATGGATGTAGTGGGTCTAGTGCAACTGCGACTAACAAGTAGATGTGGGCCCATGATCCCATTTCTGGTCCTTCACCATCATCACAGAGTCTATTAACATACGTGACAGGAGTGATAAAGTGTGGCCCATGGACTCTGCTCTCATGGCCACTGACACCCACAAACAGTTCCCCAAAGTCCTATTTTTAAAAAATGAATGATACAATTTTCAGGCAATTTTGCCCCAAACTACACAAAAAGCCTCCAGAGGCATAAAAACCCACACGCATTCTCTTACCATACACCTTACAGCCAGCCCGGGACCTCCTGTTATCGACAAAAGCCTCAGTGTTGTACTGAGATCCCTCTCAAAATGGCAGCAGGGGTGTGGTGCAATGTCACTTCCTCTTGCCGTGTGTGTGTGTGTGTGTGTGTGTGTGTGTGTGTGCAGGTGCATCTTGCAGGAGGGCTGGGGAGAAAGTTCCCCCTGGTCCCTGCACATTTCCCCCTCTACAACATGTGGGGAATTAGGGATTAGCCAGCATGGTGTGGTGGTTTGAGCATTGGACTAGGACTCTGGAGGCCGGGGTTCAAATCCCCATTCAACCATGTAAACTCACTGGGGAACAGCTTAGAGAGCTGGGGGTGTTTAGTCTGGAGAAGAGAAGGTTAAGAGGTGGTATGATAGCCCTGTTTAAATATCTGAAGGGATGTCGTATTGAGGAGGGAGCAAGCTTGTTTTCTGCTGCTCAAGAGAATAGGACATCAAGCAATGGATGCAAACTGCAGGAAAAAAGATTCCAGCTCAACATTAGGAGGGAACCTCCTGACAGTAAGGGCCGTTCGACAGTGGAACACACTCCCTAGGAAGAATAATGGAGAGTCTCCTTCTTTGGAGGTCTTTAAACAGAAGCTGAACGGCCATCTTTCAGGAGGGCTTTGATGATGTGTTTCTGCATGGCAGAATGGGGTTGGACTGGATGGCCCTTGGGGTCTCTTCCAACTCTATGGTTCTATGATTCTATGGGTGACCTTGGGCAACTCACACTCTCTCAGCTTCCGAGGATGGAAATGTCAATCCTCCCTCTGAAGAGACTTCACAAGAAAACCTCATAATATGTTTGCCATAAATGACTTGAAGGCAGAGAAAAACAAAGGGATTACTGCTAAAGCTCCAAAACACATCACTCTTCTTTTGCTTATATAGAACCATATTTATTATTCGCATACAATTTTCTCCAGTGTTGAGAGATCCTTCTGAAGCTCTTCAAAAAGCACTTTCTGGTTATTTTTTCCCCCACTGTGAATACTATGGCACTCTCGGCAAACTCATCCATGTAAGAAGCATGTAAGAAGCACCAGACCATAGATTCATGGGTGGCCCCCACTGCTTATAATCTCTCCAGTGTTGATATATTCTTCCTCTCCGGTTCCTCTTCTTAAAAGCAGCCCCTGATCCAGAAGAAGACTTCTCCTCTCATCCCATGACTCAGGTTTATTGAGGAACCTTTGGAGAAGGATGACATTGGCCTGCCCAACATTCAAGTAAACCAGGTCTACCAGATCGTTGCTAACTACATGCTTGTTGATGCTCTCAAAGAACTCAAAACGTCTCTTTGTTTTAATTATTTCTCAAATGTGTTAGTCACTCACCTTCCAGCTAATAGCTCTCAGGATGACGTGCAATAAAAACATGAATAAAATCCAAAATCCCTATAAATCAATTCGAAAGCAGCATTATAAAACAATCAACGGAAAAGCAGCAGAGACTGAAACAGGCCTCCCAAGAAGATCTCAAAATATTACAGAGACAAAACTGTTCCAGAATGCCACTGTGAGGGAGAAGTGTTTGTTGAGATTGTTTGCTGCCAAGTCGAAGGTTGACTTATTTTATGGTTGTTAAGTGCCCTCGAGCTGACCTTGATTCATGGTGACCCTGTGGATGTGACATCTTCAAGACTCCTTGTCCTCTTCTGCTCTGCTAAGGACCTGAGGACCCATGGCCTCCCTGATTGAATCTATCCATCAGACAAGTGGTCTTCCTCTCTTTCTACTCCCTTCTACCTTTCCTAGCATTATTGTCTTTTCTAATGACTCATGCCTTCTCATGATGTGGCCAAAGTACAATAGATTCAGCTTAGTCATCCTGGCTTCCATTTGAGATGTGGTGCTGGAGAAGAGATCTGAGGATACCCTGGATAGCCAAGAAGATAAACAAATGGGTCCAGGAACAGATCAAGCCAGAACTCTCCCTGGAAGCCAAGATGATCAAATTGAGGCTGTCATACTTTGGACACATCATGAGAAGGCATAATTTACTAGAAAAGACCATATATGCTAGGAAAGGTGGGGGGTAGTAGAAAGAGAGAAAGACCACATACTAGATGGATAGACTCAATAGAGAAGGCCATGGGGGCTTTGGAGTTCTCACATTCAAGGGGTTACCAGAAGTCGAGGTCAACTTGAGGGAAGCTAACAACAATCAAAATTAAATTCAAATGTTAGCCAGAATCCTCTATAGAAGTCTACATGACATAGTGTTATGCACATTTAGCTATGTAACAGAGGTGCTAAGTAAGCCTGTAAGTGAATTGTGAAGATGCTTAATGGGACACTGGCAAGAGTGTCCCAATGGACATTGGGCTTAAATGATGCACACTGGCACTCCTTAGCCAGTGTCCTGAGGCACAAAGGGAGGCCAATGCACATTGGGATTCATGCACATCAGGATCAATGTACATCAGTCTTGTTGTGCATTGATCCTGATGCACATCAGTCTTGATACTCATCAACCATTTTGCTAGCTCTCCTACAATATAACATAACACCAGCCCTCTCTTGCATAAAGACATCATGGAACTGCTCAATTTTAATTCCTACAGATTGACGTCCACTTACAATGATGCAACTCGCATATAGAGCCAGCATGGTGCAGTGGTTTGAATGCTGGACTGTGATTCTGGAGACCATGGTTTGAATCCCATGTAAACCCATTGGCTGACCTTGGGTAAGTCAAATGCTCTCAGTCTCAGGAGAAGGTAATGGCAAACCTCCTCTGAAGAAATCTTGCCAAGAAAACCCCATGATAGGGTCTCCTTAGGGTCCCCATAAGTCGGAAGTGACTTAAAGGCACACAACAACAACTCCCATACAAGAAGCAGGCTGTAATTGTTAACTTGAACTATATCTTCCTTTTTAAAAACGTATGCTCATTAAATGTATTAATGAAGCACACTTCTGAAGAGCATGGTGTAACAGTTTGAGTGTTGGACTAGAGCTCTGGGAGAAGAGGGCTCCCATCTCTGTTCAGCCATGGAAACCCTCTGGGTGACCTTCAACATAAGTCATGCTCTTCTCTCCGTTTCAGAGGGAGGCCATGGCAAAGCTCCTGGAAACTGGTCACTTTAGGATCACTATAAGGCAGAAATGACTTCTAGGCACAGAGATACAAGAAAAACTCCTCAGAATACTCTCTCGAAGAGTGGTGGAGTCTCCTTTTTGGGAGGTTTCTAAACTGAGGCTGGATGGCCATTTGTCAAGGGTGCTTTGATTGTGTATTTCTGCATGGCAGAATGGGGCTGGACTGGATGACCCTTGTGGTCTCTTCCAAGTCTATAATTCTATGACTTTCCTGACAGAAACCTTTTCTTAATAGCTATCATGGCATTGCTTAATATTAACCTCTGGGAGCTGGTGGTTCCTTTTCCCAACCTCAAATATTATATCTGTCCTAGCTGACCTTCATTAAAGTAGTTCTGAGTTGGAATAAACAACCACTTTGTGGTAGAACATCACTTTTGTTATTAACATTTTCTGTTGCTGGTCATTTTGAGTCATTCCGGAGCAGCCTGGATCCATCTGACCCTCTTGAATTTCACTTTTAATTTCCTGTCTACCAATCCCTTCAGTTTTGATAAATTTCCTCTTTTGAAGTCCAGTGTGACTGTGTTGAACTTCTGCAGCAGTTTTCCCATTTCGTATAAATTAAGTCTGATCACACTGTGATCACTGTTTCCAGTTGGTTCAACAAAGCGCTCATCTTGCACTGGGTCCTGGGCACCTTTTAAAAAGATCAAGTCCTCTCTCCAAGTTCAGAACATGGAAAAGTTATTTGATATGTCAAGAATGCCCACAGTCCCCTTGCCAGCATTGCTGTAGTCCACAAAACCAACTCTTCCAAGTTCTTGGTTAGTTTCATGGCCACTTGTTCAAAGGCAGTTATTTAGAGTACTTTTATTCCATTGCAATAACCAGAAAACTGATTTATTCAGCCTCGCTAACATGAATGTGTTTGTTGTTACTGTGTGCCTTCAAGTTGTTTCACAGGGTTTTCTCAGCAAGATTTGTTCGGAGGAGATTTGACTTTGCTTTCTCCTGAGGCTGAGAGCATGTGATCTACCCAAGGTCACTCAATGGGCTTCCATGGCTGAGCAGGGATTCAAACCATGTTCTCCAGAGTCAAAAGTCCAATGTTCAAACCACTATACCATGCTGACTTCTCTACACCAGTCTAGCTCTCAACTTGTGGATACATTGGCCTATGTCCAGTTGCTAGTCCCAACTGGAGAAAGCTTGTTGACTAAATTGTTGAAGAATCAACAACAACAGCCTTGAAGCCTAGTGGTTGGTGTCAACCGGTGTGGTAACTCATGGTGTCTCTCTCTCTCTCCTCTCTCTCTCTCACACACACACACCATTGACCTCTTCCCATACTGCACCCATACAGAATTACTCCTAAATTTTAATTCCCATATATCGCTGAAGGCAATGGTAATCGTGATATACAAGGTCTTTAGATTTCTTTACTAAAGAGTGCTGGTGCCCCACCTAACTATAAATCCCAGGAGTCTGTAGGATGGAACTGTGGCAGTTAAAGTGGTTTCAAAATGCATTATTTGTATAGTGCAAATGCACCTTTTATGATTCTCTGATTTTCTAAAGCTTCTGAGGGCCAGAAAGGCATAATGGTTTGAGTGCTCTCCGAGACCAGGGTTCCAATTCCTGCCCAGCTCTGGAAACCCACTGGCTGACCTTGAATGAGTCACACTCTCTCAGCCTTCAGTCTTTACAAGAAAAGCCCATGACAGGTTCACCTTAAGGCTGCCATAAATCAGAGTCAACTTGAAGGCACACAAAGAAAGAAAGAACTTGTTTTCTGCTGCTCCAGAAACTAGAATGCAAACCAAGAGCTTCAAATGACAAGAAAGCAGATTCCATTAGGCAGAACTTCTTTACTGTAAGAGTCATTCAATCCTGAATCCTCCAATCCTAGTGTATAGCATAAGCCCTCCCTCTCCCTACCACCAAATGGTATTTTCTTCTTTCCCACATTTTACTAGGTGTAGCTGCCCTCCCAAGAGCCAGCATGGCATAGTGGTTTGAGCATTGGACTATGACTCTGGAGACTGGGGTTCAAATCCCAGTTCCTCCATGGAAACCTACTGGGTGACTTTGGACAGGTCACAATCTCTCATCCTCAGAGGAGGGCAATGGCAAATCCGCTCTGAACATATCTTGCCAAGAAAACCTTAGGGTCACCATAGGCCAGAAACGATTTGTAGGAACACAACAACTGCCATCCTCCATTATCAGCCATGGGCAACCTGACTTGCTCCCAGTTGAAGAGTCAGATGTGATCTGGAGGAAAGCTCTCCTTCATTCTGAGCCTCTCAATCATTCCTTGTTTTTGCAAGGCAGATGCAATTTCTTTTTTCCCAAAGGCACCCTTGGGGATGCAGCATGGCCCAAATGTTGCCTAGGCAACCATGAGATGGTCCATGTCTTCCTCCATCAATCCAGGAGGACATTTTCTTTTGAAAGAGGGCCAAACTAGACAAGGCACCATTCAGCCAGTTAGCAGCTGTGCAAATGGATTGTCAAAGGAAGCAGTGGGCTGAATCCAAATGTCGGTCACAGCTAGACCAAATGTACATCCATTGATGGAAACTATACAAAGGTTGACCTACCAAGTTCTCATAAATTCAACAGATCTACTCTGTTGTTGTCACTAGATGCCTTCCAGTCATGACTCATGGCAGCCTTAAGGCTATCACAGGGATTTCTTGTTCTCATGAGGTTTTGCCATTGCTTTCCTCTGAAACTGAGAAAGTGGAACTTGATCAAGGTCACCACCACATGGTGGGTTTCCACAGCTGAGTGAGACCCTGGTCTCCCAGAGTCCTAGGGTGCATCTACACTGTAGAAATAATGCGGTTTGACACCACTTTAAGTGCTGTAGCTCCATCCTATGGAACAGGCTAGTGTTTCTGAGAAGTGAAGTTCAATCCATTTGGAGGTTGAGAACCACTGGTGTAGAGGGACTGATCCAAACAGGACTTTTGACACATGGAGGGTATCTTTCATACTTTGTCCCCTTCTGCTGTCATGATCCAGGTTGGGTCCACCTCACCCCTTATTTGAACGGAAAGGAAAGGCCTGGACATTTTGGACCGAATCTTAATGTTGGTCCCAATTAGGGCAAACCCACTGAATCAGTTGAATTTGCATGCATGTCAACAACTAAGGTCCAAAACACACTTCAGAAATAATCCAGTCTGAGACCACTTTAACTGCCCTGTCTCGGTGCTAGAGAATCCTGGGAATTGTAGTTTATGTGGCACCAGAGCTCTCTGACAGAATTCCCCAGCATTGAGCCAGGACAGTTGAAGCGGTCTCAAACTGGATTATTTCTGCAGTGTGGTTTTGGACCTGAGTCTAACCAACTGGATTCCAGCCACATAGCTGCTCATTCTTGGTACTTGTAGGGATGTAATTCTTTGCTAATTTCATTATTTTTTTAAAAAAAATGAGTAATTTTAACAAATTTCCATCCTGCAACAAGAAAGTCTTTTCAAAACTATTTGCAGTTTTGGAGCTAGTCTGTGTCAAATTTGTATGTGACAAAATTTTGTGCAGAAAAAACTTTCTATGCAGAAAACAGCTTTTCCAGAGTTGGTTGGTTTTTTGTCCACCCCCCCCCCGCCTTTTTTTTCTTTTTTCTGGCCAATAAAATTTTGACTTGGGGATCTATTCTGTGTAAAAAAAAAATGACAATTTTATTGCATAAAGCATTTTTTTTGCACAGAATATATTATTTCTGTACAGAAAATTGTCTTTTCTATTCAGAAAATTCTGTTTTCTGCACACAGAAAAAACAACACCCAAATACAAATCTGTTAAGATTCTCATCCTAATAACATCAGTGTCTTAACTTTACCAACTCCCTAGGTTTGCAGCAACAGGCCTTCAACCTTTTCCCATTGCACTATGTGACAAAAAGGAGGCACATAGGCAGACATACCATTGCTTACAGACTGATCATGTTCAGCAGAAGGGTAGTGTGTCACATTTGCCATGTAGTTATGTCACTCCCTCCAGCTGCCCCTATTTGACAAGTCCAGTCCTGATAAATCCTTTGCTGTCCCACTTTTTCAGCTGCTTTTAAAATGTTCCAGCTTCTATTTCCTCCTCCCACTTTTCCTCTTTCAACTCTGCTGACTTCAGTTGCTGCAAACTGAGTTCAGTATTCATTTGGACTCTCAGAAGTGGAACAGACTGCTCCTAAGGGGCAGCCTGCAGCAGCCTCTTTCTTCGCTGGATAGGGGCCACAGCAACTACATGCCGCTGCCCTGATCTGGCCTTTCTGCAACACAAAAAGCAGCACCTTTTTGCGCCACAGAAAGGGCAACATAGCTGCCAGTGTTGCAGCTTTTTGGCGCTCCTTTGGCGCAGTGTCAGAGGAGTGCCATGATGCCACCCTCCATGTGGCTGGGCATGGTGTGATGGTGGCTTCAGGACATCATCGGGGCATGTGTCATGTGGACGCCATGCTCCCCACTCTGCCCTGAGGCCAGCATTTATCACCAGTCTGTTGAGGCTGTCAGTTAACTCCACTATGAGGGGCCTGAATCTTGCTCTTCCCAGTAGGCTCAGTCAATGTAAACTGATGCATCTTCTCCCAGGCGGTGCATTCTTCCTCATTGACAACTTTTCACCATCTTGAGCACACTCTGATGGTGCTTGGCCTCACGCGTCCCACTTAGTAACTGCGAAATATCGGTGGGTTTGTAGAGCTACACTGTGCAAGCACTAATGCCAATGACGTGTCAAGAAAAGAGCTGATAGCACAGTGGAGCCTTCTTTGTGTGACCTGACAGCCTGGTTTGCCAGACATCTTTATTTTGTTTTCTTTCCCTTCCTCCTCTCTGCTTGCTTTGGTTTCTAATCTTCTTAGTGGCCACCTCCCTCCCTGGATATTCCAGGCTTTGGGGAAAGCTTTTCTTTCCCCCGTGGGAGGCAGAATAAATACAGTGGGCCTCTTGTAGGGGGCCATGTATTTCCGTCCTTTTATTAATGTTGTGCGAGAGGACAAAATGTTTTGCCTGCAACTGAAACCTTACCAAGAAGAGAATGGATAAAAACTGAGAGGAAGACACAGTGATACTATTTGCTAATGCTCTCTTTGCAAGGAGAAGGTCTCTATTTCAGCATGGGAGGGAAGTATAGCAAGATACAGGAGACCCAACCATAGGCTGCACACAAGATCATTGTGGAGACAAAGCATAACTTCACACTGATGGAGATACGCAATACCACCTCATTAGTGAATTGCACATCTCATGTATGCCTATGTGCCTTCACATTGCCTGTTGACTTGTGTGTGGGTTGTGTGCCTTCAAGTCATTTCCGACTTATGACAACCCTAAGGCAAACCTATCCTGGGGTTTTCTTGACAGGATTTGTTCAGAGGAGGTTTGCCATTGCCTTCCCCTGAGGCTGAGAGCATGTGACTTGCCCAAGGTCACCCACTAGGTTTCATGGCCGAGCAGGAATCGAACCCTGGTCTCCAGAGTTGTAGTCCAACACTCAAATCATTATGCAACACTGGCTCTCTATGCCAACCCCCTAAATTTCAGAGGGTTTTCTTAGGTAAGGAATACTCAGGAGTGGTTTTGCCAGATCCTTCGTCTGAAATATTTCCTCCACTACCTGGGATTCATGCCCTCCAACATTTCTTAGATGAAAACCAGGATAGTGTAGTCAGGTTGGGAAAAGGTATTAATGAGGAAGGGCACACAAGCAAGGACAGACTGCAGCAGTTTGCTTTTGCCTGAACCTCCTGAGAAGGACACAATGTCACCCCTTCCTCACTCCCCTCTTGCTGAGTTAAATTGCACACAAACTCCTTTTGATCTTTGAACTCAGTTTGCACGAACTGAAGTAAGCTGAGGACAAAGGAGGAAAGTCAGAAAAGGAGAGGGAAACTGGGATATTTTAAAAAGCAGCTGGAAATGTAGGATGACAGAGGATTAATTGGGACTGTCCCTGACAAATTGGGACAGAGAGTATGATATCTGCATGTGTAATGCTTTATTCATCCATGTGCATCCAAAGGCAGAGTGTATCCATGTTCAGTATGTAATGTTCATCCATGCACAATGGTATCACATGCACAGCTCTGCTCCCACAGCCTTGAAGTCAATACATCCATTTTGTGTTAGACAAACACACACAGAAGGCAAAGTTACACATGCGTAAAACACCAGTGGGACACTGGGCACCTTTTTTAGGACTAATAAATACTAGAGAGGAGTATCTCATAGCATTTAATGATGAAGTAATTTAGAGTGGGAATCCTGTTGTGATGTTACACGGGTGCAAATTCCCCTATTGTTGGACATTTTTGACCGATGCAGAAGATCCACATTCAGTTCAAGGCTTCAGAAATGGAGTTGCGCATATAATGCCATTGCACATGGTTATGCTAACAATGCACATGACCTTGGTTTGCATTCAGTTGCATATTTGGTGTCTTTGTCCATTTGTGAAAGTTGTTATTTGGCCCAAACATTATGTAGCATACTTGCTGCACAACTCCCCATGTGGAGATTTCCTCTACACAACCCTGTTTTCTGCCTCATTCTCTGCTTTCAATGACCTTCGGAAGAAGGGTGCTCATTCGATGCTATGATGGATTATTCCATTTACCCCTATGATAAGGTAGCCCTGCTATGTTTGGGTCCCAATTTGTTTATTCTGCTAAATGGGGGACCCAGACATTTGCCCCCAAATCCTACTCTGTTAGCCCCACCAATTGTATCATTTGCCTTTTTTGGGTGCAGTCAATACATGACAAGGTCTGAGTATGTGTATATGTGACTTCAAGTCCCCTGTCAACTTATTGCAACCCCATGAATGTTGCAGGGTTTTCTTAGGCAAGGAGATGGTTTTGCCAGTTCCTTCCCCTGACGTAGATTCCACAGCACCTGGTATTAATTGGTGGTCTCTCATTCGAGTACCAACCTGAGCTGATCTTGCTTAGCTTCCTAGATCAGACAAGATCTGTTGCCTTCAGGGTATATGTGTGCTTTCAAATTGCTTGTTGACTTATAGTGACCCAATGAATTTCAGAGTTTTCTTAGGCTAGGAATCCTCAGAGGTGGTTTTGCCAGTTCCTTCCTCTGAAATATTGCCTACAGAACCAAGTATTCATCAGTGGTCTCCCATCCTAGTACTAACCAGGGCTGATCTTGCTTATCTTCCATGATCAGACAGGATCTGGTACCTTCAGGGTATATGTGAGTATTAGCCCCCTTTCTTCCCAGCGTGTGCTTGTGTTTCTATGTGCCTTCAAACCACTTCTCAACTTATGGCGACCCCATGAATTCCACAGAGTTTTCTTAGGCAAGGAATACTCCGATGTCATTTTGCTAGTTCCTTCTTCTGAAATTATTTTCACCCTCTCAGCCACCATCCCTTTATTCTCTTTGTGCATTAATGCTCCCGCCCACCACACTCAAACTTTCATTTTCTATACCTTCTTATTTTAATAAGATTAAAATAAGATTCAGTTCCCACCGATGTTTTATATGGGTACTTGTCACTATCATGGCGAAAAGTTTTTTCTCTCACTATTCTTAAAAACATAAACTAGCATAATAAAACAGAGGCAAAAGGCAAGGGATGGTTAGATTTTTCAGACGTATCACCAAGTACCTTTACATTTGTCATTACGTAAGCTTTACAGAAACGTTCACCTTGTAGTGACATTTCCCTGTAAGACACAACTGTGTAAACTCACCTTTTCTGCGTCTCAGCCCTGCTCTCTGGATGTCATCCTGATGTATGAGCCGTTTGCAATTCTTTATTTGGTTTTTCTTTTTCTAAAATAAGATAAACGGAGAGTCTTCAGTCCATCTGCTGGCTACTTTCAAGTTGTTTTATGTTGAATGCTGCATGAGCTTCGCACAAAGAGATATATCTGTCTATATTCATCCAGGCTTCCTATTTTAATCTATAATTTAATAACAAAAGAAAAGGAGAGAGAAATATTTCCATTTAATAAATTCTGGGAATGTTGTCCAGGCTACATTTTTTGCTTCTTTTGTAATTCTTTTATTCAGAGAAACAAGCAGCTTAAAATATGCACATAATCAATCTCGTCTCCTTTCTGTTTCTCTGGCTCCCTTTAGTTCTTCTTTCCAAGATGTGGTGTTTTTTCTTTTAATTTACATACACTTAATGCAAAACAGCTTACCTTTCTTTCAAAGGAGGGGGGGAATGGTCTACGGCTTGAACATCGAGTGGAAACACACGTGCAGCCTATTTACCTGGACTACGTCCAAACTAATTGCTTTTTTGTTAGTGGTTTCAGCAAAGGTTCCTCAGTTGTGTACCAACAAGACTATTCCAATTAGTAGTAGTTCACTGCTCACTTGTGCACCACTTGCGCTCCTATGTGCTGATGCTGTTAATTACCTTCACATCCACTTCGACCTATGGCAATCCAATGAATGAGACCTCCAAGAGCACTGGTCACCAACAGTCCAGCTCAGGACTTGCAAATTCAAGGTAGTGATGGCTTCCTTGATGGAGTCAATCCACCTGGAATGTTGTCTTCTTCTTTTCCTACCATCTACTGTTTCCCCCAGCATTATCATTTTTTTCTAATGGGTAATATTATCTCATAGAATCATAGACTTGGAAGAGACCTCAAGGACCATCCAGTCCAACTCCATTTTGCCATGGTGGAATACACAATCAAAGCACTCAGATGGCTATCTACCCTCTGTTTAAAAACCTCCAAAGAAGGAGATCCTACCACCCTCCAAGGCAGCATCTTCCACTGTCAAAAAGCTCTTTCCTTTGGGAAGTTCTTACTAATGTTTAGGTGGAATTTCTTTTCCTGCAGTTTGAATCCATTCTGGGTCCTAATCTCTGCAGAAAATGGACTTGCTCCATCTTCAGTAAGCTATCCTTCCAAATGATTTGTACAGTAAGACATCCTTTCATGATGGGTCCAAAATACAATAGTTTCAATTTAGTCATTTTGACTGTTAGGGAAAGTTAGTCTTGATTTGCTCTCGGGCCCATTTATTGTCAATTTATGGTGTTCATGATATTACGCATGGCTAGGGTTGTTGGTGTTATTTGCTGTCATGTTGGGTTTCACTTATGCAACTCTATGGATGAGAGGTCTCCAAGAGCTCCGGTCATCAGCATCCTTGCTTAGGTCTTGCAAACTCAGGGCAGCTGTGGCTTCCTTGATGGAGTCAATCCACCTGTGTTGAGGGGTTCTTCAGCCTTCAGTTTTAGCTCATAATAGGCCCAATGTACAATAACCTCTATTTAGTCATCTTAGCTTCTAGTGAGAGTTCAGGCTTGCTCTACTCTTAGCTCCATCTGTTTGTCTTTTTGGCTATGCATGGTATCCCTGGGACCCTACCCCAGTGCCATATTTTAGATAAGTTGATTCTCTTCTTATCACTAGTGATAGGTTTGCCATAGGTCTGAAATGACTTGAAGGCATACATCAACTATCCATGCCATAAGATCCCTAGGGGCCTGCAATAAAACCAGTTGAACCATAGAAAGTGTCAAACAATAGGACAATACATTTTAGGTATACAAGTATTTTATAAGTATAAGGTATAAAAGCCTATTAAACAGCTGCATACTTTAAAGAGCTGAAGCTAAAACAATTTAATACTATGTTCTGTATCTATATGCACTAGATACCAAAGGCTTTTATAAAAAGCTAAGAGCTTCCAAGAGAAGGCTGCTCCAATCTCCTCTCATGGTGTATTTCTCCCACTGGTGGGACACAGAGTAAGACCACCTCCATCAGATCTCAGTTCTTGGGCAGGAATATATGAAGAGAGGCACTCTGTTGAAAATTCAAGGATGCAGACTGTTTGGGTTTTATCAACACCTTGAATTCAAACCAAATACATAGTGGCAGTATCTTGGATTACATGCCGTAGTCCAGAGTGTAACTTCCCCAAGCTCTGGCATTATCTACTTCAATTGTCAGCAGATACAGGTGCATCAATACAGATGGTATGGCCTGTTGTTGTTGAAGTCAAATCTTTCCTGAATTTGCAAGACCTATACAGTGCAGGTGATCACCAGAGTTCTTAGGAGGTCCCTCATTGAGAGGATCACCATAAGTCCATGTTGATTTGATGGCAAATAACAACTCTCCAAAATGCCTTGCAGAGAGCGTGGGACTACCTTAATGTCCTTTAAACCAAGATCCTGAGGGCTGAACTTGGTAGGCTCTCATGTATTCAAAACCTCTGTTCTCTCCCTGTAATGCTATCCTTGCCCACATACAGTGAGGAGAATGTGTACCTCTTCTTCTCCAGACTTTTAATCAGGTGCAGATGTATTGTAGAAATCTTCCTGCCATATGAAAGAAATGGGGGTCTCCCCAAGTCAGTTATCATTTTGGGGGGGAAGGATTAACTCTTGATGCAAATGCATCTGTATGCACACAACCCAAAGTGCCATTTCCTTGCATCACTAGAGTTGGCATCACCTGGTGTGGAAACTTATGACGTTGCCTCCACTTGCATTGGCCTCCTCCCAGGCCACACCATATAGAAAGGTGTGATTTTTAAAAAGAAAATTTACAAAGAATAATTTTGTCAGCCCATTTCTCCCAAAAGGCAGATGTCGGAGGAGCAGTGGTGTCACCCCCTTTGGGTGTCACTGGTGTGGACCGTTTTCCTCGCATCCCCCTAGTGACACCTGTTTTCCTGTTCACGCAGTGGCTGCTGGAAACAACCCTCTCCCTCAATTCCAGGAGCACAGATACCTTCCATTCTCTCTCACACACACACCACGGCTTGTCACAATGATGGACATTTTACAAGTCACAAATGACAAGAGCACAGCACAATCAAAACACTTTCTCTCACATCTGCCTTGAAATTCTCCAAGAGGTCTTTCAGCGATGTTCTCATTTCCCCCAGCTGCCTCTTCTTTTTCTTTGCTTTTTTTGACACTCAACGCAAGCTAAGTATCTGTGTTACTTAAACACGGGGTCTTCAGGGACTAATGTGTGTCTACTGGGTGGCTAACAATCAGATGCAGATTTCTCATCTCCTACAGCTGAGGTTTCAGGCATCATCTCAGAGGAGGAAATCTGCTGCTCATCTCAGAGAGCAACCATGAAACTTTAGCTGAACATCCAGCTGGGATGTGTTGTTGCATTCCCAAGGTTTGGGAGGCATTTTGCTTCAACAGAGAAGGAGCCCTTTCCCTTTTCTCTAGCCAACATGGTACAACATGGAACACCAACGCCACAGTCATCCAGGCCATCTTGTTTCCAATTTCTATATATCCCTGTGAAAACCGGACAGTGACGCAAAAATGACAGGAAGGGAACTCATTTGAAATGTGGCGCTGGAGGGGAGCTCTACTGACACCATGGGCCTCATTCCCACTACCTTTTCAATCAGATCATGAATCCTTTTGAACCGATTCAAACAATCCTGGTTCCCACTTAATCCGAATCGCTGATTTTTTTCTGCTTCTTTTTCGATAAATCAAATCTGCGCAAGTGTGAACCACATGTGGATCGGAATCGATTCGAACCTCCCCTTCAACCAGCTGGAACCAAATCATTTTGAATTGATTCATTTGTGAATGGGAACCACAAGTGGATTATTTTGGAGGGAAAAAGTGCGATCGGGGCAAACGTAGTGGGAACCACACTCCACTGTCGAATTGATAAATCGATTCGGATCGCACACCTATTTATCCATAAGTGGGAATGGGGCCATGGGCTGCTAAAAAGACACATTAGTAAGTCTGAGATCAAATGAAGCCTGAACACTCCCTACTAGCCATGGCAACCATGTCTTCATGGGCCAAATAGAAGTCGTCCCCTGCCCCTATGGGGATCCACCTGGATGATGCAGGACCCATTCCCTGGTTCTGGTGCGGACTGTTTGGATGACTGTTCGGAAATATAGCCTGCAGCACCTGGTATTTATTGGTGATCTCTCCTCCAAATACTGACCAGGGCTGACCTGCTGAGCTTCCAGGATCAGATGGGATCTGGTGCTCTTAGAATACTTAGACATATCCCATGAGAAAGCCAGGATATTTATTAATAAATAACAAAATGGTTTCTAGGTATGGACTGTCCTTGTAATGATGTTTTGGCACAAAGAAACTAGGGGAACAGGGAACCAAATGTTGCAGTGTGAAGCCCTCCTGTGACTTAGTCATTCGCCAACTGTCACTCTCTCGCACACACAAATACATGTTCACCCAGCGGAAGGAATGCAGAGCGATAAGATCAGAGACAGAGGGAACATTAAAACCAGCTAGACGGCATGCAGGAAAGTTAGAGAAAATAAGAAGATGCTGTACCTGGCACTGGGTATGCATCCGATTTGTGCCCATCTGCTGCTGCTCATGAGAGGATGTTCCCAAAGTTGCAAGGCTTCCAACTTTTAAAAGATAATAATCTGATATATAAGCAGGCTTTGGATACATGGCCAGATGTAAAAGGCCAGAGAAAATGAACATCTGCGAGTAGAACAAAACTGAAAGAGGTTAATTTCAGCCTGAATGTTTGCTAGCAGATTTCATTATGAGGATTTTGTAGAGAATCCTATCTATTGGAGGCAGAAGAGTTCAGCACTTTAGAGAAAACTGCATTAAAGCCTGGAGTAGATTCATCATGGATGATGACATGAGACCCATGCAGGTGAGATGTGTGGAAAACCAAGATGGAGATGAATAAAAGGGAATATTGCATATTGGACAGATCTCACCTGGAGTCTTGAGTTCAAGAAAAATATTGACAAGCTAGAAAGCTTCCAGAGAAGAGTGACCAAGGTTCATCTACACTATAGAAATAATTCAGTTTGACACTACTGTCAGTGCTGTAGCTCCATTTTAGGGAATCCTGGGATTTCCAGTTTTACAACGGTTTTAGCCTTCTCTGCCACAGAAGTCTGGTGCCTTACGAAACCACAAATCCCAAGGTTCTGTAGGATGGAGCCACAGCAGTTAAACTGATGTCAAAACTGCATTATTTCTACACTGTAGATGCACCACAAGATGATCAGAGGTCTAGAAACCAAGATTTCAGAGGAATGGAACATGGGGATGAGGATATGGGGAGCTGGGGATGTTTCGCTTGGAGAAGAAGTGACTTGATAACTACCTTCAAATATCTGAAGGAGAATGGCACACTATAAATCCCTTAAATGAATAATAAAATGTATCTGAAAGGTCGCCTCCTGAAATGTGAGATCCTCATTCCAGTGCCTTTGTGGCATGTCCCAACATCCCATGAAGTTTGGTTAGTATGTACATATAATAGGGCCTTCTCCCAACTGTGGAACTCCCTGCCTAAGGACATTAGGCTGGCTCCATCTCTTTTGAGCTTCCAGGGAACAGCCAAAATGGTGCAGTTCCACATGACTTTTTAATGTCTGAAATTGCTCTGTTTTTAAATTATATTTTAGGATTGTATTTCGAGTGCTTTTAAACGTGTTTAGACGGTCGGGTAATGTCTTTTGAAAATGTTTTATCTTTGTATTGCTTTAACTGTTTTTATTTGTTCATCCCCTCAAGAGCCCTTGTGGGCTGGGAGGGAATATAGCAACAACTAAATAAATAGTTGTTTATTTATTTAGCGCAAGCTTGTTTTCTGCTGCTCCAGAGAATGGAGTTTATCACACAGGGGAAATCCCATGCAAAACTAGGATTTAATGGGGGGGGGACTAAAAGTGGGTTGATTTTCACACATGTCATTGTTAAATTTGTGTTAACCCAAATGGAAAATAAACAAAAGCCACTCCTTTTGAATTCTGGGATTTTCCAAAAATAAAAAAGGAGCGGCTTTTGTCTACTTTGCCTCCACTTTCCATTCGGGTTAACATTAGTTTGACATGGACGTCATGTGAAAATCAATTTAAACCCCCGTTTTTGCACAGGATTTCCCCTGTGTGATAAACTCCAATAGACCAGTGGATTTAAATAACCAGAAAAGAGATTCCACAGGAACATTCGGAAGAAGGTCTTTACTGTAAGAGATGTTTGCCAGTGGAACAGATAAGCAGAGGTTGGACAGGCATTTTTCAGGATGACTTTAGTTCACTATGTAGAGCCATTGTGATATAGTGGGTTGACTGTTGAACTAGGATACTGGGAGAATAGGGTTCAAATCCCTGTTCGGACATAGAAACCCACTGATAACCTTCAGCAAGTCACACTCTCTCAGCTTTAGAAGGAGGCAAGGGCAAACCCCTTCTGAATCAATTCAGACAAGAAAACCCCATGATAGGCTCACTTTAGGATTGTCAAGATCCCTTTGCACAACATCAGTTAATGATCTGTTGCTGCATGGCCCCTTGTGGTCCCTTCCAGGTCTAAGATGCTATGTCCTAGCTCTTCTCTTCCTAGAGGCATTTCAGCTGCAGCAAGAATCAAAGACGCACTTTGCTACCCAATGCTTCTTTCAGATCTATTCCCTTTCCAGCCCTTGTTCCAGATCCAGTTCAGTTAGTCATCGTCCATCAACATAAGTCTTTGCATCTCCTCTCTTCTCCAAAACAATCTGACTCTAATGCTAAGTACAAGCTCGGCTTGTTTCATTGAAGTGTGGGGAAGCAAACTAGGAAGTGGTGGAATCAGCAGGTTTGCAGAGAAAATTAGGTTCGCCTTTTTTTCCTCCTAACCCCCGCTGGCTACCTTCCAATAACAGCAGCACTCAAAGACACATCTCAATTAACTGAGTCAGTTTTTATTTGAGATGGTTGCTGGCCAGCAATATCCGCTCAGAGTTGTCTCTCGCTCGCTCCTCTCCCTGCCCTCGCCTTGGATTCTGCGCCTCTTTTGTACATAAAGGCAGGGAAATTTGCTTAAACGGAGGGAGCATTTTATTTTGCCACTTGAGATCAATCTGGCAATTAGATCTCAGAAACAAAGCAACTGTCTTTCGGGAATTGCGTGGAAATTGAGAGGGAGGCCTCCTGAAAACCCACCCGACCACCATTATTTGTTTCTTTTTCTTGTTGTGTGCCTCCATGTCATTTCTGACTTATGGCGACCCTAAGGAGAACCTATCCGGGGGGGGTGTTCTTGGCAGGATTGGTTCAGAGCAAGGTTGGCTTGGCCTTCTTTGGAGGCTGAGAGAGTGTGACATGCCCAAGGCCATCCAATGGGTTTCCATGATGACCAAGCAGAGATTCGAACGCTGGCGTCTAAAGATCTAGTCCAGTACTCAGACCACTACAACCCACTGGCTCTTATTTCTTATTACTTATTTATTTAACTATTCCCATCTGACCCTCTGTCACGAACTCTCAGGAAGGCATGCAACTGAAGCAACCAAAACTATTGACAACAATTCCAGATAAAAACAATAAAGTCATTTAAACAGGATAAAAGTATTAACTGACTGTTGGTTCATTTATGGACACAGTTCAAAGTTTTGGTTTTGACTTTTAAAGCCCAACGTGGCTTGGATCTATAGCATCTGAAAGACTGTATCTCCCAATATAAGCCAGTTCAAATTTTGAGATCCACAGGGGAAGGCTTGAGATTACTGTATATACTCATGTATAAGTCTAGAAATTAAGGTAAAAAAACTGACCCCAAAAAACTGAGTCGACTTATCCATGGGTCAATGTAGTCTTATTTAAAAGAAGGAGCCATCCCCTGGTGAAAAGCAAGAATATAATCTGTCCTGGAAGCACCAACCCCTTCTACTCTCTCATCCATCCAGCCTTAAGAGTAAGCCCAAAGAGTTATGTCTGCTGGAATATGGTAAGTTCTTTGACATTGTTTTGCTTTGTTTTCCTATATGCCCCTAAGTTTTACCCTCGACTTATCCACGGGTCATAGCAAAATCCATAATTTTGGCCCCAAAACTTGCCCTCAACTTATGCATGAGGTTGACTTATTGTTGAGTATATATGGTAGTCTAGCCTGTTTGCCAAAAGGTGGCTGGAGAGCATCATTCCTGCAGTGCAGTCCTTGCCTTTGTTTTTCAACTTTACAAATCTGTTGCTCTGTTGCAGAAATGCCACTAAACTCTGTATGTGGAAACATATGCGGAGCTCATGCCACCAACTTCTTTCTTTCAGTTAGTATCAAAGGCAATGCAAGATTTCTCTACACACTGATTCTACAGACTAACACAGCTATACAGTATCTTTGAATTCTGCAACTTAACTCTGGCCTGGTACAATCCGGCGTTTTTCTAGGCCAAAGAGAAGTGGCAAAATGCCTGGAAAAGGGGTGCCCTTGCACCTTAGGCGCCAACATAGGAGAAATGGGTGGCCTCCACAGCCCCTTTCTCCTCTGCATCATTGGTGCAGCCATTTGGTAGCCACACCAACGATGCGGGGGCCCAAAAGGAGCTCCATTTCATTGCACAGCAAGGCCATAATGCATCACTCAGTGCACTGATCACTGTTTCATCAGCATTTGTGGCTGGCATCTTCAGAGAATCCTGGTCCAGAGTTTTTCCAGTCTCCTGGTGTCTTGAAACAGTTTCTCCCCATAGAGATTTCCAATGTGAAGTTGAAGGTTTTCATGGCCAGCATCCATAGTTTTTTGTGGGGTTTTTGGGTCAGTAAATTGCAAATTTCTCCTCCTAACAAAGGGGTTTGTGGCCTTCAAAGGATTTGAGACAAACTGGATCTCAAAGGCAGAAGCTTTTTGTCTTGCAAATGGAATTTAAAGTTTATTTCCTGGACTGAATCTCCCATTATCCACATGGCCAGAAGGAGAAAGGGGGTCACCCTGCATGAATACGCTTCCATACCATCTGAACTCAGGACTACAACTACAACACTTTGACCAAACTTAGGGCTGTGACTAACATTACCAATTTATTTTTCTTTCTCCTGCATCATTTTTAACACCTTTGCCCTGACGGAGAAGCCAGTGGAGCTTCGAAAATGTGCAACATGTATAATGTACATTTCAGTTGGTCCAGTAAAGGTATCACTGTTTGGTGCATGTTAGATAATAACAATAACAGCAATAATGATAATAAGAACAACAACAGTGTCCTTTCCCTGTGCCGTGCGCATTGAATCTTTTGACAACAAAGGCAGTGAGATGCCTTCTTCCACTCCATCTGAAGGCAAGCTGTTTGGTTCACATTGCTTGGTCCTCCATCACCTTGGTGACACTGCCCACCTTGCTGCCATCATAAATTTCATTCTCAGCAGACAACAATGAATCACTTTGCTATTTCTCTCCCCCTGCAAGAAAGTCTTTGAAAACTGCACAGTTTTCAAGGACTAGAAGCTGTTCGGGACTTATTCTTTGCAACAGCCACAACAATAAACTTCTCTTCCCACCCCAAAGGATGGTTATTTTTCTGCATAGAAAAGATTCTTTTCTTTGCAGAAAAGTATGTTTTCCACACAGCAAACTTCCACCCAGTTACCATTACAGGTCTGTTCAATGACGATGGTACTAACAAGCTCCTGAAAGCTTCAGAGACATAGAGTTTATCACATGGGGCAAAACCAAGGGTTTAAATTGGGGGAAGAAACAACAACACAAAACAGGTTGATTTTCACACAACTTTGTTGCTAAAGTAATATTAACCTGAACTGAAAGTGGAGGGAAAGTAGACAAAAGCTGCCCCTTTTTACTTTCGGGAAATCCCAAAAGTAAAAAGGAGCGGCTTTTCTTTACTTTACGTTCAGGTTACCACAAGTTTAACAACGACGTGTGAAAATCAGTTTTTTCTATCTTTTAAATCACATTTTTGCACGGAATTTCCCCCATGTGATAAACTCCATAGCCATGTTAATCTGGAATATCAGTATGCAAAGGGATCTTGTTGCTGAACCCTATCCCTTCCTGTGAATTTTGTACTAAAACCCAGAGCAGATTCACCATTCCGCCAACATGGAAGTCACTCAGGTTAGTCACAATGAAAAGAAGGCATGGAAAAGCCTAAACATGGGCAGGTTTGCAAGAGATGCCCTCCTTATACCATCTTAACTAAGAACAACATAATGCAGGTATCTTACTAACATCTCCAGTTTTTCTCCTGTTTGGTTTGTAACGTCTTGCCTAATGAAGAAGCCAGTGGAGCTTCGAAAACTTGCAACTATACAGTCACCCCACCTAACTCCCAGATCCGAATATCCACGGAGGGGTGACCTGCGCTATTTCTAACAGTGTGCATGCCCAGCAGCACGCCCCATTCAAGCCTATGAGGCTTCAATATGTGCAAGCCTCCATTTGGGGGGGGAGGAGGCAGATCCCCTGCGAAAACAGAGGGCAAACTGTATTGTGCATTTCGGTTGGCCAATAAAGGTATCGCTGTTTGGTGGATTTTTGTTGGAATTTGCTAAACGGCCAACACAGCCATCCCTGCATGTTTACCTAGCCTTAAAAGTGTCACAGGAGCTCTCACCTTTTTCACCTTCAGGTCCCGAGTTCAAATCCAAACCAGCTTAACCCAGGCCTTCTGCAATCACATTTTCTCTTTGGCACACAGCACAGGTGTGGGAATCTATTAAAAGCAATATTGCTCCTGGACCACTTGAGCCAAAGGTGCAGGTCAGCGACCTTGGAAGGACTCTCATTCGGAATCGATGGCCTCCCTTTCCCATCCGTGGGGACAGCTCTATTAAAGCGGCTGGCCTTCAAATAATTACTTCTCAGCCTTTTTCTCTTAGAGAGGCATTAATCTTGCCCCAAACGGTGGCCCCCCAAAGCTATCCCTCCTCAGTAGATTAAGAGAATTGTTCATTCTTCTGAGTTATGAGCTTGGCACTTTCCACCACCATGAAATTAATTTAAGATGGGGATGTGGGGAGCGCTGGTGGGGAAGGAGTGGGGAGGAAGAGAAGGGGAAGCATTAATAAGAAATACGGCCGCTTTTCCGGGTCTTTTCATTAACTATATCATTCATGCATAACATCAGAAGGCCCCAACAATTCCTGCTGTTGACACAAGAATGCTGCTGAAAAATTAGCGGTAGGAATTTAACTGTTTTCTACTTTTTTAGTGGGAAGGAAGAAAATACATAAAGAAAGAAGGGAAATGATTCCTTAGATTGCTTAGAGAAACAGAGAAGGAGGGCAAGGAGCTGTCCGTCGGTTAGTTTGGAATTAAGGTGGGCATTATTCAATTATTCAATTATTTTACCATTAGCCAGGGTCAGACAGCCACTTTAGGTGACAGATTACAGCAGTGGGGCATAAGGATGGAAACAAATATATACTGGGGAATATTCAAATGGCAGGCAACAATGTGAGTGTCGGGAAATACGGATGAGAACTTTGGATGAGAAACTTTGCAGTGCAGGACTTATCCTGCATGAAAAACACATTTTTGTGTGGGCAGAAAATGTCATTTTTCGATGCAAGAAAGGATTCTCCTGTACAGAAAACATGATCTTCTGCAGAGAAAATGCTCTTCCCTGTGTAAAAACTAACCTACTTTAGCAAGAAGAGTCCTTTCCAAATTATTTCCAGCTTTTTATCTGTTTATGAAAAGGAGTACATGCTATTGTTATAGATCTCTAGTCAAGATCCAAGATCAAGGTTATGTACCATATACAGTCATCCCTCTGTATCTATGGATTCTGTATCCACAAATTCAACTATCTGTGGCTTAAAAAATATTCCAAAAATATAATTCCAAAAAGCAAACCTTGATTTTGCCATTGCATATAAGGGACACTATTTTATTGTGGCATCTTATTTAATGTGAATTGAGCATCCATGGATTTTGGTATCCAAAGAGGGTCCAGGAACCAAATCCCACTGGGTACCAAAGACCCATGTGCCTCTGTGTGCAGTGTCATGTATTAGTTGTGTTTTGTGGCTATTGTATCAAAGGGCAATGTTGCAGAATTGAATCAAGGCATGTAATGTGTAACTCGGTGCACAGATGCTAAAAAGCCCCTCAAAAAGCAAAAAGATAGAATTATAGAATCATGGAACTGGAAGAAAATGCAAAGATCATCTAATCCAACCTGCTGCCATGCATGAATATACAGTTAAAGCACTCCTGGTGATTCATATTCAACCTCTGTTTAAAGACCACCAAAGAAAGAGACTCCACCACCTTTTGAGGTAGTCTTTTCCACTATTGAAAGGCATTTACAGTCAAGGCATTCTTCTCTTATTAAAATTTTCAACTTTGTTCAACCATTTGCAGCCAATTCTCATTCTTCTTGCTGTCATGATTGTTAAAAGCAGCATTAAAATGGAATTAAAACACAATGGCCCTTTGGTTTGGTTCCAAGACCCATGCACCCGCCCTGCGTGGTTGCCAAAATCTGTGGATGCTCAAGTCTTGTTGTATACAATAGCATAGTAAAATGGTGTCCCTGATATAAAATGGCAAAATCAAGGTTTGCCTTTAGAAATTAATATATTTAAAAAAAATATTTTGAAGCCATGGATGCTTGAATCCATGGATAAAGAATTCATGGATAGGAAGGGCTGACTTTGTCAGCAGCATTTTAAATCAAGTTCTAGCCAATATGGAACTTGTGGCCAGGAATTCTGGGAGCTGGAGTCCCAAATATCTGGAGCACCAAAGGCTGAGAACTACGGGGCTGTACAGACTGCCCCATTTAGCACCAGATCGGGGTTACGACAACCACACGCTGCAGCCCCAATCTCACCTTTCTGCAGCACAAAGAGGAGCCACAAAAAGCTGCTCCTTTCTGCACCACGATGGAAAGGGCGCCATAGCTGCCAGTGCTGTGGCTTTTTGGTGCCCCATTGGTGCTGCATCATCTAGATGCAGCTCCAGAGGAGCACTGTGACACCATGTGCTGTGTGGTATGGCGCATGGCGTTGGGCTGGCGGAGCCAGGGTATGCCTCATATGGACACTACATCCCAACTTCACCTGTAGGCTGGCCTTAATGGCCGGTCTGTGCAGCCTCTAGTGCTCCAACCACACATTTTGAATACTGAGACCACCTCTCACCTCATCTCCAAAATCATGTGCAATCAGAGAGGCAATTCAACCACATCATTAAGTGTAGAGCATGGGTGACCACTGTGTGGCCCTACATAGGTTGTTGAACAAGTCCCATCAGCCCTAATAAGCATAGCCAATAATGAGGAATGCTGGCAACCACAATATCTGGAGAGCCACATCATTCCCACCTCTGGTGTCGAAAAGTGAAATGCAGTAACATTCATACACACCTGAGAACCAACTAGACTGCATGTCAGGGTCAACCCAGGCAGTACCCTGAAAGCTAGGGATGGCCCCCGATTATGTTATTAAGTAATATGGATTAAGTATCAGCCACACTTGCTCACAGCTTATTATTCAACACACACCGAGGCAGACTATGTTCTTGTTTGGAAATTAAGACAGAAATCTTAGCTAAAGAAGCTGTTCCCAGATAAAGATAAAATGAGGGGATTATTCCTTCTCAGCTATTGAGGCAGCATTTGCACAGCAGAATCAATGCAGTTTGACACCACTGTAACTGCAATGGATCAGTTCTATGGAGTCCTGGGATTTGTAGTTTGGTGAGACACTTTGCCTTCTCTGTCAGAGCACTCAAGTGCCACAACAAACTACAAATCCCAGGGGTCCATGCTTTCCAGTTTTGAGTCTTTTAGCCTGTGACCAAATGCATCTGAGGAAGTAGACTGAAGTCTAGGAAAGCTCATGCTGCCAATTTCTTTCTTTCAGTTAGTCTCAAAGGTGCTACAAGATCTCTCTACATACTGATTCTTACAGACTAACACGACTATATCTTTGAGTTTTTAGTCTTGTTCATGTAAATATGTGCCCAGGGCTGATTTTTTTTCCCTTGTTGTCAAGGTGGCTTTGACTCATGAGGATCATATGAAAGTTTCAGCACAGGTCTTGCAAGCTCAGAAGCATGGTTTCCTTGATGGAAGCAATGCATTTGTAATATATTGTTCCTTTTTTTCCTCTGCTGCCTTCCACTGTACCCAACATTATCACCCTTTCCAATCCATCATCATTTTGTCTCATGTTGGGCCATAGTACAATAACTTCACTTTAGTCATCTTGACTTCTAGGGAGAGTTCAGATTTGATTTGCTCTTAGATCTATTTATTGGCCTTTTTGGCAGTCTCTTGTATCTGTAGAACATCTCAGCGCTTGGACACTGAGGACATGGAATATGTTTTTACATCACTGCTATGTATCCTCAACCATCGATTAGGAGGACTGGATTTCAGAGAGCCGGAGCCTCTCATTTTTAGAAATTAATCTCTACTTACCTCACCCAAACAGTCTTTATAAAAAACTGCTTAACCAGTTGGGGGCTTTTTAGCTGGGAATGCTGGGAGAAGGGAGTTTATACAATTACGAAGCGAGCTGAAGGAATGCATAAAGATCAAATTATTCATTCTGTCAAAAGTGTGAGACCTTGGTATCAACTAATGAAACGTATCAGAAGCAGATTCAAGGTAAACAAAACGGAGAGTTTTTCTGCGCACCAATGTGCAATTAACTTATGAACCTTACGGCACAAAGATGTTGTGAGCGCTGCTTGCATAAGTGGCTTTTAAAAATTGGATTTAAAAAAAAACCATCTGGTTGTATTGTGAAGTCGAAGGCTTTCATGGCCGGCATCCATTGATTTTTGTAGGTTTTCTGGGCTATGTGGCCATGTTCTAGAAGAGTTTATTCCTGATGTTTTGCCAGCATCTGTGGCTGGATTCTCTGAAGATGCTCTTCTAGAACATGGCCACATAGCCCAAAAAACTCACAAAACTCTGCTTCCAATAATACCTTTTGCCACCTTGAGCACGCTCTGACATTGGTTGGCCAGAGGAGTCCTGGTTTTCACCTGTGAAACGTTGGAAGATATGACGCACACACACGACCTTCTCAGGATAAAAATATTTTTAGTATTTCTCTACCTATGTTAACGGTTAGGAATTTCTCTCATTAAATACGACCAACAGACTGACCCTAATTTTGAGGAGATGTTACTGTGTCTGTAAGACATGCAAAGGAGCTGAGTAGGGAAAACTTCCTAAGAAAGAGTCTTTGTAGGCAATGAGGTCAAAAGGCTTTCAGGCGCTTTGATCAAGAGTCGGCCGATTTTTCCCTCTCCTGTGTTTTAAAGGAAAGAGATGCACAAATCAACCAAACTCAGCAATACATCCTGCCCCAGGCTCCTAAAGAGACCTCTGCTTTTGCAAAAGAAATAAAATCTCAGGCATTAAAGGCTTTTTAAAATAGCAACATTTACTCCACATGTCCACATCCCAGGTCTATTCTGCACTGCAGAAATAATGCGGTTAAACACAGCTTTAACTGCCATGGCTCAATGCAATGGAATCCTGGGATTTGTTGTTTCTTGCAGGACCAGACCTCTCTGACAGGGAAGGCTAAATACCTCACCACAAATCCCAGAATTTCATAGCATTGAGCCATGGCACGATTTCTGCAGTGCAGATGCAGCCTGCCTATGTCCATTGCACAAAAGTACATTCGCATATGTAAGGTTGCTTACACAGAGGTAGAGCCAAAACAGTTCAATTGTCTGTATAAGAGAGCTTACAAGGATGTATGCCACCAACAGAATAGTGGCCATGGCATCATATCCTTCCAGGGGATAGCAATGGGAAGAGGAGGCGGAGATAAAGTTTCCTTCAATCTCCAAATTTCTAGCATTGTTGTAATTTCTGGAAGCTAGGTTTTGAATCCCTGCTTGGGCATGAAAGCCCACTGGGTGACCTTGGGCAAGTCATACTTTCTCAGCCTCAGAGGAGGGCAAAGGCAAACCCCCTTGGAACAAATCTTTCCTGTGATAGCAATAGCAATAGCAAGTATATTTTTATACAGCTTATCAGTGAACTAGCACTCTCTAAGTGGTTTACAATGTGTTAGCCAATTGCCCCCCAACAAGCTGGATATACATATTACCAACCTACAAAAGGATGAAAGGCTGAGTAGACCCTGGAGCCCTGCCTGGGATCAAACCTACAACCCTGTGGCTGCAGGACCAGCATTTATCCACTGCGCCACCAGGGCTCCTAGCTTTGCCATAGGGTCACAATAAATTGGAAATGACTTGAAAGCAAACAACAATTAAAGTGGGATATTGACAAGTGGGATCTATTGGTCAGTCCTCACCTGGAATACTGTGTCCAGTTTTAGGCACCACAATTCAAAAAGGATTTCCCCCCATTCATTTTTATTGAATATTTTCACAGTACATCTTACACACAAAAGAAAAAAAACAAAAGAAAACACATTATCTATCACACAACACACATACAGCACTAACATAAAACCACTAACAAACATTCAATTTTTTAAACCTAATTTGTTTATGATACTGTATATACTCATGTATAAGTCTAGAAATTTAGATCAAAAAATTGACCCAAAAAAACCTGAGTCGACTTATCCATGGTTCAATGTAAGTACTGTACCTTAACTCTTCTTTAAAAGAAGAAACCATCCCCTGGTGAAAAGCAAGAGTATAATCTGTCCTGGAAGCACTGACTGCCTCTACTCTCTCATCCTTCCAGCCTTAAGATTGAGCACAAAGAGTTATGTCTGCTGGAATTTTGTAAATTCTTTGACATTGTTTTGCTTTGCTTCATCCTTTAGCTCCTTTGCTATATGCCCATAAGTCTTACCCTCGACTTATCCACGGGTCATATCAAAATCCATAATTTTGCCCCCAAAACTTACCCTCGACTTATACATGAGGTCGACTTATAGTCGAGTATATACGGTAAGTATTTTTTTTTCCTTTTTGGTCAAGTTATCTTTCAGATCTCTCCTTCTCTTCTTTAAACTTACTACTTCCCTATCTATTTAACCTTACTCATTCTTTCTCTATCTTCCTCTATTTACTTCTATCTAGCAATCTCTATTTTTCTTCTATATGCCCTTCTTTAAGTCTATCCAAGTACTCTGTTAATAGAGATAATAGAGTAATAGACACAATTCAAAAGGATATTTAGAAGCAGGAGTTTGTCCAGAGGAAAGCAACCAAAATGCTGAAGGGTCTGGAAATTATGCCTTATGAGGAGCGACTTAGGGAGCTGGGGATGTTTAGCCTGAAGAAGAGAAGGTTAAGAAGTGATATGATAGCCCTGTTTAAATATTTGAAGGGATTTCATATTGAGGAGGGAGCAAGCTTGTTTTCTGCTGCTCCAGAGAGTAGGATGCGGAGCAATGGATGCAAACTACAAACATGGGATTCTACCTCAACATTAGGAGGAACTTCCTGACAGTAAGGGCTTTTTCATGGTGGAAGACGCTGCCTCAGGGTGAGGATGACTCTCCTTTGGAGGTTTTTAAACAGAGGCTGGATGGCCATCTGTCAAGAGTGCTTGGATCATAGAATCATAGAATCATAGAATTGTAGAGTTGGAAGAGACCACTAGGGCCATCCAGTCCAACCCCCTGCCATGCAGGAAATCCAAATCAAAGCATCCCTGACAGATGGCCATCCAGCCTCTGTTTAAAGACCTTCAAGGAAGGAGACTCTATCACCCTCCGAGGGAGTGCATTCCACTGTCGAACAGCCCTTACTCTCAGGAAGCTTATGCCAGAAGCGGGTTGGTCTTGGGGTCTCTTCCAACTCTGTGGGCTTTATCACACTGGGGCTAATTTTGGCATTAAAGTGCGATTAAAGCGCATTTACAGCAACCAGCAAATAACGTGAAAATGGCGAGTAACTTCACGAATGATTATCACACATAATTGCACAAATAAAGCGATATCAGAAATTCATTGTCGCTGAAATCCCTAAGGTAAAGAGATGTGCATTAATGCTTCTTTGTCACCATTTCAATGGCGGGTTTCACGTGACGTCGTGTGAAATCATTTCGTGTAGTTACGTGATTTTTCCAGGATATTCATGGGATAAAGTCCCGATCTCTTTCATGTGATAAACTGCTATGATTCTAGGAATGACAACAGTCCAAAGAAAAGGGGCAGTCAAAGTGGCCAAGAGAAAAGTAAGATAATAGAGGTTAGAGTTCTAGGTGTGAACAATTTTCAAAGTCTCCCTCTCTGCGACGCAAGAAATTTGGAGGAAAATGTCAGGGGTGGGCAATTCTTATTTGGGGAGTCAAAGCCCTCATTTTTCCCCCTCCCAATAGGCCCTTGGTATCCGCTGAAGTTTGATTCCAGAAGTTGGATACCAAAACCCTTGGAGGCTCAAGTCCCATTCAATACAATTACATTGTAAAATGGTGCCCCTTATATAAAATGGCAAAATCAAGGTTTGTTTTCTGGCATGAATATTGTTCAAACAATATTCTCAAACCATGGATACTTGAATCAGTGGATAAAAAAATCCATGGATATGGAGAGTTGACTGTATTGCTGCGTCTTGCTTGTAGCAGTCGGATCCTATGAGATGCCATTACAGATCTCACAGAGTTTGGCTACTATTTTCCTGTATCCAAGTCTGTTTGAATGTCCTCTTTTAAACACAACCTCAGGAAAGTTTCTCACTCTTCTCTTCACCTGCCCCCCACACTCCTTTTTTTCTCCCACTGGGATAAAAGATTCTCCTACATAATAATTTACTGAAAATGGAAATTGTGCGCATTTCCCCCTTAGGGTGCGCATGGATGAGCATCTGTGAGCTCAGCTGGCAACTTTGATTTTATTAGCCATTCAGTCTTGACATTCAATGGAAAATGCGGGAGGGACAAGAAATCAAAAGCCCCCAGGCAGAGCGGTGTGAAGAAGAGGAGAAGGAGGAAGAAAAGGGGAATAGAGGGGAGAGGAACCCCCAATATCTCTGGCAGCAAAAGATTGGATTCTTTAAAAAAATCAGACCTCCATCCACCCGCCTTGGAAAAGAAATGGGATCCTTATTAAAGGCAGACGAGAGAGATGGAGCATCGGTGCAGGCAAACTGGAATGGTCCAGAGAGATAAGTCTATAGCGCTCAGCGCTAGGAGCTGGAGGTTTTGTCATTAGAAGAAAGGAAGACGTGGCAAGCAGATGAGGAAATTAAACTTTACAGGGCAGTGACAACAAGTGGAAGGGAGAAAAGCAATTGACAATTCCACAGGCGGAAGGAGCCTCTGAATAGCAAAAGAGCTCCTAATTGGCTCTCCCAGGCCCTTCTTTCCTTGAAAACTCTTCTTCTTTTTTGCCTTTACATATTTCTTATACACAGACCCCCCCCCAAACCTACCCCTCCCTTCAACCCATTTTCCAGGCACTTTCATGCTGTTTCCCCTTGGAGCTCAGTAAAGCTGCACGGAAGGGCACAAAAAAGGGCCTAGTTATGAGAAGGGGCACTTCCCCTCCAAATAAGAATTTGACCCCCCCACCCCGGGTTGCTTTCCTTGCTGTCATTGCAGTCACTTGAAGCTTCACTTGGGAATTTTAAAAATGCAGGTGTCGGTGACTGCAGGATCCAGTAGCCTTAGGGGCTGTACAGACAGACCCTTTCCTATCCCGATCGGAGTGGCATGCAGCATCATGGTGCCCTGCAGATGGAGTCGGGGCATGTATCATCTGGACCCAATGCCCCGATTACGCCTCCAAGCCAGCATTTTAGGCCGGTCTGAAGAACGCCTTAAAGGCCGACCTGGGGGTAGAGTCGGGGCATTGTGTCCAGATGACACAAGCCCTGACTCCACACCCAGGGCGCCATGATGCTGCACGCCACTCCACACGGCATGCGGCATCATGGTGCTTCTCCGACACTTCATCCATATGATGCAGTGCCGAAGGAGTACCATATAGCAACGCTGCTGTGGCTATGGCACCCTTTTGAGAGTAGAAAAAGGAGCCACTTTTTGCAGCTCCTTTTTGCGCCCTGGAAAGGCCGGATTGGGCCATGGCGTGTGGTTGCCACTGCCTCAATCCGGCTAGGAAAGGTGCGTCTGGATGCAAAGCCAGTGCTGAGGAAGCTGGGAACTGCAATCCAACATAAGGAGGATGTCATTTTTTTAGACTCTTCGTCAAAAAGAGCCCACGTTCCTTACTTGTACTCCTCACTTTCACTGCCAGGGGTGTCATACCATGGGGGGGGGGGATAAAATATGGGCATTGCCTCCCCTCATAAAATTTTCCTTCAGTTCCCAATAACAATAGCATTTAGCATTTACATTCCTATACCACTTATCAGAGTAATAATGTTATTTTTAAATATATATATATATGTGTGTGTGTGTGTGTGTGTGTATGTATATGTATGTATGTATGTATATATATATATATATATATATATATATATATATATATATATTAAAAAAGAATATTTTAAAAATAAAATTAAAATATTATTTTTTGTTAAAAATACAATTTAAAAAATTAAATTTAAAAGAAACCTGAGGCCTCTCCTTTCTCCTCCCACTGAGTCTCAATCCACTGACACCAATCTCTTCAGTGTTTTAAAGGGGCCAAGGGGAGTGCCACAGACCATTTTGGCCCAAAGGCAGATGCTTGGGGATCAGTGGTGTCACCCCACCTTGGATGTCACCTGGTGCATTCTGCACCCCCAGCACCCTGCTGGTGACACCACTGAGTGGATACTACTTCCCTTATTCTGGGTACTCTACTTGATCTTTTCTTCCCTTGATCCCACCATCCTCACAGACATGTCTGTCAAGACTTAAGAGAGAGCCTTCTCAGTAACTACTCCAAGCCTCTGGAACACTGTTTTCATCTTGCAAGCATTAATCTTTCTATTCAGACAGGTTTTTGGGCACCTAGACAGCTGCTGAGATAGGACCTTGTTAACAGCTGGGTGCTGTCCTTTTCTTCATGGTGTGTATTTGTGTGTGTGTGCATGTGTGTGTGTGTGTGTTTTAATTGCTTTAAACAGTGCCTTTAGTTAGTTTGTGTTTTAATTATATTCTTCTTTAATATTACCATGAGCTGCCTGGAGTCTCATCTGGGGGAGAAAGATGGGATGTAAATCCAATAAATAAGTGAAAACAAGACTTTTTTTCTCTGTGAACACACAGAAGCCAAATAAATTCTGCAAAACTGTAAAAAAAATAAAGCAGGGGGGTGTGGAATCTACATAACTAGTGCAACATTGGCAAAACTGTGTAAGGTTGCTTTGGGTTCATGACTTCTATACAAGTATAGAGTCATCAAAATTTCAGCTCTCTTTGCAATATTGTTTGAAAAAAATGAAACTACAAAGTAACAGAGAGCCTTGTGCTTCATTACCATCGTTTGAATGCTGGACAATATGTCAGGCAATCTCAAATAGCAAGAACATGAAATGATGTACCTTGGAAGCTGATCAGCATAGCTCATGTTGTTGTAGTGTGCCTTGAAGTCATTTCCAACTTATGGAGACCCGAAGGCGAACCTTCTTTTAAGTGGGACACAGTGGCTTAGTGGTTAAGATACCAATTCTGACTATCGTAAGGTCAGAAGGTTGGCATTTTGAGGCCCAAGTGCCACATGATGGGGTGAGCTCCCATCACTAATCCCACTTTCTGCCAACTTAGCAGTTAGAAAGCATGTAAAAGTGCAAGTAGATAAATAGATACCAGTTTAGTGGGAAGGTAACCACGTTCCATGCAGTCATGCTGGCCACGTGACTACTGGAGTCATCTTCAGACAACCCTGGCTCTTTGGCTTAGTAACAGAGATGAGCACCACCACTACAGTCGGTTACAACTAGACATTCATATCAAAGGGAAACCTTTACCTTTATCTTTAAGTCGAACCTACCGTGGGGTTTTCTTGGCAAATTTCCTCAGAGGAGGTTTGCCATTGCCATCCTCTGAGGCTGGGAGAGTGTGATTTGTTCAAGGTCACCCAAGGGCTTTCGTGGCCCAGTAGGGATTTGAACCCAGGGACCTTATCGCACACACCTTTGCCCCCAATCTGGGCATGGGAAGGGGACTCGCATGGTCAAGTGAAAATGCATTTTATCACATGCCATACCGTTCTCAAGGCAGACCCATTCCATCACCCGGCACTAAGCTATCCCTGATCAGGGCTCAACCACGGAAAGCGTCCGTCTTTCAAAATTCACGCACCCGAGCCTTGATTAGGGATGGCTTAGTGCCAGGCAATGGCATGAGGCTGCCTTGAGGACAGTATGGCATGTGATAAAATGCGTTTGCACTCGGCCACGCATATCCCCTGCCCGTCCCCAGATCGGGGACAAATGTGTGTGTGATAAGTTCCCTGGTCTCCCAGTGTCCTAGTCTAATGTTCAAATTACACAGGTAATGAAACATGGGTTGCCATGAGCTAGTAGCATGTGGTAGCTACTGGAAGGAGGATTTGGATTCCTAAACAGGCTTTGAACATCAGGGACTAGTGTCACCCCAGCCTATTGAAGCTGCTGCTCCAGAGGCTAGAACATGGAGCAATGGATTCAAATAGGGTTGGCTTGAATAGCCCTTGGCATCTCTTCCAACTCTAGGATTGTAAAATTCTATGTCCTACATAATTTCCCTCCTATCCTTTCCAGCGGGTAGAGAGTCAGAATCAAAAGGGGGACAAAGGGAAAACTTTGCTCTCAGGTATATGGTCCAAAACACACGCAACAAAAGGAAAGGATGGGGAAGGAGGAGAGAGGTATTACCCAAAGAATGGAGGGGGAGAGGCTAGCAGCCCCCACCAACTGTCAGCATTACTTCAAATCTCAGGTAAATTAACTTTTGCAAGAGACTTGGGTAACCTTTGCACCTATTTATACCAGTACTAACTGAGGGGGACTCCAGGTCTTGGGTGGATTAAGAAAGTTTTATTTAGCAAAATGCAGAGTGCAATCACACACACAAGATAGCAGTTCAAACAGACACAGCATACAGAGCTAACTGAAATGGAAATATGGAAATGGAATAGTGGAGTCTAGGTGTTTTCAGGGAGTTATAATTACCTGACCGATGAGTAGACCACAGAAAGCTGGAGCAGCGTGGCTCAGACTGGGAGGTCTGGAGGTGACACAGAATATATGCAGAGATGTGGCTATGTGTGCAGAGGATAGGTTTTGGAACCATATTTATTTATAACTAAAAACTAGCGCCAAGGAATGGACTATCTGGTCAGGTAACAAAGGCTGGATGTCTTTTCACAGGAGTGGACAATGGGATTTCAGACTGGCTGGTGGCTTTAATTTTAGTCTGACAAATACAGTGCTCCTGTGCCAACCGCACACTTGCCATCCATGGATTTCAGCTTCCACAGATGGCAAGCCCTGGCTTTTCCAATGGGTGTGCATGCATGCAGCTATGCATGCATGCATACCCATTGAAAACAATGGGACTTGAGGTCCTGCATTTTTTGCTATCTGTGGGGGGATCCAGAACAGACCCCCCCACACACACACACAGATAGCAAGAAACCACTATACAGTAATGGGATCAGAGTATCCCAGGATGGATGGGCAGGGAGGTTTGTCTGGGGACACAACAGCAAATAGGACTTGGCTTACTGTTTTGGATGCAAGGAGATCCTGTGTCTCTAGTTATGAGAAGAAATGAAGATTCCTTAGGGGAAGGAAGGAGCAATTCGTACACCCATTAAGATGTGATTTTCTTATTACCTGTATGTGCACATGCTTCAGGACATGTTCCTTTCTTCCTAGGAATCTGACTCAGAGGCAATATAGACAGGCACTTTGTGTCGGCCTGACTGCATACTGGGGTGAAGAAGGGCTGAGCGTTCACACACTCCAAGCCCTTCTTCCTCCGTTGGGGCGCCATCTTTATGCGCGTCCATTTACACCAGGCACACTATGATGACATCCCTCATGTGCAGTGCCCAAATGCACAGTGCTGCACACAAGGGGTGTCATAATGCCACACCATGGTGGTTATGGCGTCCCTTCTCCATTGTGGGAGAAAACAAAGATTTCAGTGAAATATTTCCCAAAACTCTCCTTAGAAGCCAAAAGGACTTCTAGGTTATTGTACTTTGGACATTTCATGAGATGGCATGACTCATTGCAAAGTATGATCATTCAGAGGAAAGTGGAAAGCAATAGAAGACAGAGACCACATCTTGCCTTAATTCTCTCTGGTTTATTGGTGGAAAGATCACTTAAGCTGGTGCCTCTGGTTGCTGCCATACTGCAGAATTAATGCAGTTTGATACCGCTTTAATTGTCATGGCCCCATCCTATGGAATCCTGGGATTTGCAGGTTGTTGTTGCACCAGAGGTGTCCGACAGAGAAGGCTAAATATCTCACTAAAACTGGAAATCCCGGAATCCCCTAGCATTGAGCCATGTCAATTAAAGCATTGTCAAACTGCATTAATTCTGTAGTGCAGATGCAGCCCTTGTTAAAACAGGAGACTGAACGCTCAATATTAATGCTCAAGAGGTGTCAACAAAACTCATGTTTCAGCGACTTCAGGTTGGAAGTGAACCTGAGAAGAAGGCGGAATTTATTCTAATAGACGCATCAATTAATACTGTTTCACCTGAGGCTCTGTCTACACCAATTAATCTCCCCATAATTGTTTCTAATCACTACCAGTTTGCACAGCCTGCCTCTAAGACCTGATACGATTGCGACTGCCAGAAATCGACCTCCTCCACAGAACAGGTGCCAGAATAACATGGGCTAATGTAACATGTTCTGCGCCAAAATAGATCCTAGATTCTACTGTCAGCAAAGCCAGGTTTGCTCTGAGAAATATCATTTTCCTACTTCCAAACTGACACTGCTATAAGTGCTGTAGCTCCATCTTATGGAATCCTGGGATTTCTAGTTTTACAAGCCTTCTCTGCCAAAGAGTGCTGGTCCTCACAAAACTACAGCTCCCAGGATTCTGTAGGATGGCACGACGGCAGTTAAAGTGGTGTCAAACCGCATTATTGCTACCGTGTAGATGCACCCCCTCATTTCCCTAATTCCAAATAGAAATCCATCCCAGCTACCTTTATGATAATGATAAAAGGGAGAGGGCCATCTTACAGCAGCTATTCCTAGGCATTGGGACTCCTTCCTCACAGAGGCTGGGGCTGTATCTGCACTGTGGAACTGATGCAGGTTGACACCATTTTGACTGTCACGGCTCCATCTCATGGAATCCTGGGATTTGTACTTTCGCAAGATGCAGTGGGCCCTTGGCATCTGCTGGGGTTTGGTTTGTGGATACCAAAATCTGTGGATGCTCAAATCCTATTCAATACAATGGTATAGACAAATAGTATCCCTTATATAAAATGGCAAGATCAAGGTTTGCTTTTAAGAATTAATTTTTTAAAAATATATTTTTAAGCCATGGATGGTTCTCTGTCAGAGAGCTCTGGTGTCACAACAAACTACAAATCCCAGGTTTCCATAGCATTAAGCCATGCCGGTTAAAGTGGTCTCAAGCTGCATTTATTTTGCAGTATGGCATCATCCATAGACTCTCAAATAAACATGTGCATAGATCTAAACCCTGTTGTTAGTCCTGACTTGGGTAGATCCATTCAATACTTGGCTACATGTTGATTCATCATTCATGAATTGCTTGAATGAATCCACTCTCATTGGGATTAACCAACTAGGATGCCAGCCATAAACTGCAGAAGTGATTATGGCCCTTTGGGGTACAAAGCACTAGACAGATGTATGATATTAATAGAAATCGATGGAACTAATGGGTTAATATCCCCCCTAATAAAATGCGAAACCATCGCCGTAGAAGTTAGCCTAATGAAACCGTCTCTCTTCCATTTTCATCCGATGATTAATCTACCACTTCTTGCAAACAGACATTAATGAGATTGGAAGCATAATTTTCGGTATTTACATGACGGAGAGGAGTGCAAGAATACAGGCCAGAATTAGCTTTTGATAATATTCGGATTGCCAATTTCTCATTCCGGTTGGCTCTCTTTTCTCTGTACGTCGCTTCTCCGCTCTTCTTTGCATTGCTTGGAACAAATTTCTTGGGAATCAGTAGAGGAGGAAGTATCTCACGAGGTCCGTGTGACCCCTTTACATCAGGGTTATGTGAAGGAAAAAGCCTTTTTTGTAAAGAGGGGGAGTATTTATTCAGTGAAGAAGAAGAAGCAAAGAGTTGTCCACCTAAGGACTGGCACTAGGGATCCAGAACAACAGAGGAGAATTTTATGAGCAATTAAAGAGCGCGGGAAAGAAAAAGAAAGTTGAGGAAAGGATAAAAAGTCATTCTTCTGGTAGGTCATAAAGAGCCTTTAGGGATTCAGTCAATCACAAATCCTTGTTATCTGAAAGATGCTTTCTTCTTAGCATGTGGGCCACAGCAGCTCAGCCAGGGAGCCCTGACGCCTATTAGAACGGCATTCATTTTGAGAGCATGCTGGGCACATCGGAGAACAAAGGACTGGGCAGGGGGAGCGGAGGAATAATACGGCATTGATCACAAATGCTAGATCTGGAATCCAACCCGTTCTTCCCATACCCGACACATTTCCACAAGGTCATCCATCCAGACTGAAATGTAAAATGCGTGGCTGTAGACGAAATGGTGGCTACCATCATAATAGTCCAGAAACTCTTCACAGGAAAGAAAGGATCACAGAATCCTGGAGTTGGAAGAGACCCAAGGGCTATCCAGTCCAACCTCATTCTGCCATGCAGGAACACGCAATCAAAGCACCCCCAACAGTTGGTCATCCAGCTTCTGCTTAAAACCCTTCAAAGAAAGGGCTCCACCACCCTCCGAGGGAACATCTTCCACTGTTGAACAATTCTTACTGTCAAAAAGCTCTTCTTAATGTTGAGGTGGAATCTCTTTTCCTGGAGCTTGCATCCATTGCTCCGGGTCCTAGTCTCTGGAGCAGCGGAAAACAAGCTTGCTCCATCCTCAATATGACATCCCTTCAAATAATTAAACAGGGCTATCATATCACCCCTTAACCTTCTCTTCTCCAGGCTAAACGTACCTAGCTCCCTAAGTCACTCCTCATAGGGCATGGTTTCCAGACCCTTCACCATTCTGGTTGCCCTCCTCTGGACACACTCCAGCTTGTCCATATCCTTTAATTGTGGTGCCCAAAACTGGACATGGAATTCCAGGTGAGAGAGTAAAGTCCTGCTTGTGTAAGCCAGAGGTGAGCAGAGAGTAGCCCTGAGACTACATGGGGCCAGCAAAGCTGTGCTTATGGCTATAAATACTAAACCTGGATGACTTTCTTCCTCATCCCACAAAAGAGTCAATTGCCTCTGCTGGAGGCCTCCCAGAGTGACATGTCATCTTTTCAGTGTGGGTCATCTTGCTTCTCTGCACTAGGTTTGCCAGGTCAGGATCATATCAGGCACTGAGGTTTCCAGGCGTGCATCTACACCAGTGGTTCCCAAACTTTTTTTTGCTATTGCCTCCTTTCTTCTTGGGGGACAATCCTAGCACCTGCCCTCCTGGGCATATTTTTTGATACTTGGTCTACTGTTCCACTGCAAACTCAGAACAGCCAGTCTCAGTCGCAGCTCCCTTTGCTCCCAGTCACCTCAAGAGCAGCAACCAAGCAGCTGGCTGAGCAGTGACCAAGAAGCTTCATGCTTGTGCTGGTCTTGCAGCAAAGGCCAGCACAGGTGAGAATTGTTTTGGTTGCCATTTCATTGGCTACTTAGTCGCTGCTCCCTTGGCATCCTGTAGTCCTGGGAGCAGCAACTGAGCAGCACCTGAGCTAAGCAGTGACCAAGAAATCTGTCACCCACTTTCAGCAAAGGCCAGTTTGGACAAGAGGCCTCTTGGTTGCTGCTCCCAGGGTGACCAGGTGCAAGGGAGAAGCTTCTCCCCCGAAAGGAGGAACTCTCAATCTTTCATAAGGGCAGAGAAAGGCACAGCCAGTGCATATGCAGGGGGTTTACAGAGGCCACATGCTCTGGAGTGGAGACTGGTATGGACTGGGAAAGGGAGAGATTTTAAGTACAGGAGGCACTCCAAGACAAAGGACTCTTTCCAATAATTGAGCATAGATATTCCTTCCCCAGAGATGATGATATGATGATGATGATGATGATGATGATTATTGTCTGTTCTTTAGAAATGCTCTGAGAGCAGAAGACATGTCTTCCCCACACAGCTTCAAGAGCCCACTCTCCCACAAAAAAAATGTTTCATCTTCTATCTCTTCTCTCAGCCTATCTGATGAAAGAAAGCAGGAGCAGCAGTGCAACTCCAAACTGTCAGCCAAGTCCCAGCAAAGCTTAAGCAGGGTCCTAAATTTGAAAGCAACCTTTTTGCCGCCACTTCTCCATGTGCTCTAAGTCTTTGCTCCAGTCTGTCTTAAAATGGTGCTGCTCCAAGCCACAGAAGAAATGCCCTGTGCCCAAGCCTTATGAGAGTTTCCCAATTGCCACTCCTAGCGAAAGATGCCAGTAAGGATGGGCAGACAAAAGAGCAGGAGATAGCACCACACAAAATGAGCAGTGAGGCTGTGCACTGCTTTTTTGAGGACCCTGAAAGGAGGTTTCATGCAATCCTCATGCTCACCATGGTCCTAAAGGCCTCTTGTCTTTCTTGCACGCCAGTACTTTGACTGAAGGCCTGGCTGCTGCCCCTTTTTTCCATCATTGCCCCCCTGGAGCCTTCCACTGCTCCCAGGGTACTTCCCAGTTTGGGAATCACTGATCTACATTGTAGAAATAATCCAGTTTGACACTGCTTTGAGTGCTGCAGCTCCATCCTGTGGAATGCTGAGATTTGTAGTTTTGCAAAGTCTTTCACCTTCTCTGCCAAAGAGTGATGATGTCCCACCAAACTGCAAATCCCAGGATTCTGTCAGATGGGGCCATGGGAGGTAACATGGTGTCAAATGGCATTATTTCTACCATGTAGAAGTGTACCCTAAGACTTTGTTATTCTACTTGGTCCTCAGTCCTTAAAGCCAGGGGTGGCTGACCTGAGTGATTGAACTGTCTCCGGATTTGAAACTGATTTGTTCTACTCTGGTGTTTGTTTAAAAAAAATGTTTGTGTTGTTTTCATGTTTTAAATGTTTTTGAATGCTGGACAGCACCTTCAGGGCTCTGGCGCACTGAGAGGGAATAGATACATGCTTTACATAAATTACAAAAAATAAATGAGAGCAGTATACAACCACAGCCAGAGGTGGAGGCTGAAGTCAGGGAGCGACAGTGTGTTGTTATGCAAACAGTTTTACACCCTTTATTCAGGCCCAGGGGAGAAGAAATTAACAAAATGGAGGGGTGTGTTTCTTAAGAGGTTTCACACACACACACACACACACACACACACAACATACACACACACACACACAACATATATATATATATACACACACACAGGAGGACAAAGTGCAGACCTGAAATTGAATGTAGCTTCAAAAAACTGTTTTGGGCCTCTCAACACGCACACACACACACAGAGACTCTCTGTCATTGTTATTTGCCATTGAGTTCACTCTGACTTGTAGCAACCATATGAATGAGGGTGTATGTTGTTGTTGTTAACCGCCTTTGAATCGATCTTGACTTACGGCACCCCTGTGGATGAGACATTTCCAAGACCCTCTATCCTCCACTGCTCTGCTTAATTCCTGAAACCCCATAAAACCCATAGTGACCTCCTAAATAGAGTCCATCCTCTATCTAGCCTGTGGCCTTCTTCTCTTCCCACGTCTCTCCACCTTTCCCACCATTATTGTCTTTTCCAATGAACCTTTCCTTCTCATGATGTGTCAGAAGTATGGCAGCCTCAGTTTGGTCCTCTTGGCTTCCAGGGAGGTTTCCAGCTTGATCTGCTCTAGGACCCATTGGTTTGTCCTTTGGCTGTCCATGGGATCCTCAGCACTATTCTCCAGCCCCACATCTCCAATGAATGGATTTTCTTCCTATCTTCTTTCTTAACTGTCCAGCTCTCACATCCATACAGGGTAACAGGGAATATGATGGCTTGTACGATTTTAACTCTTGTGCTCAGTTGTATATCTTTACATTTTAGGATCTTTTCTAGTTCTTTCATATCTGCCCTGTCTATTCCTCATCTTCTGATTTTTTGGCTGCACTCTGATCAGTGTTTGACCCAAGGTATGGGAGCACTTTTACTATTTTGATTTCCTCATTGTCTAAGTTGAATTTGTGAAGATCCTCTGTGGTCATTATTTTTGTGTTCTTTATGTTCCGCAGTAAGCCTGCCTTTGCACTTTCTTCCTTGATCTTCCTTTGTAGTTGTTCCAGACCTATGATGTCTTCTGCTAGAAGTATGGTGTCATCAACATATCTTAGATTCCTGATATTGCTTCCTCCTTTCTTCACTCCCCTTCCTTCTGTGTTCAACCCTGCTTTTCATATGATATTTTCTACATACAAGTTGAACAGATAGAGTGAAAGGGTGCAGCCTTGCTTCCCCCTTTGCCAATTCAGAACCATTCTGTTTCTCCGTATTCTGTCCCAACAGTAGTCTCTTGTTCTAAATAGAGATTTCTCATCAAGATGTGGTATTAGAGGGTGTATCTACATGGTAGAAATAATGCACTTTGACACCACTTTAAGCACTGTAGTGCCATCCTATGGAATCCTGGAATTTGTAGTTTTACACAGTCTTGAACCTTCTCTGCCAAAAATTACAAATCCCAGGATTCTGTAGGATAGAGCCATGGAAGTTAAAATGGTGTCAAACTGCACAAATTCTACAGTGCAGATGCACCCAGAGACATCTTGAAGAATGTTGATGTTCAACCGCCTTGCTCAGGTCATTCACCTCAAATGCAACCTCCCTCTTTCCCCGCTGCCTTCTACTTCACTTAGCATTATCGTCTTTTCTAACAAGTCACATCATTTCACAGTAAGTACAATAGCCTCCATTTAGTCATCTTGGCTTCTACAGACAATGCAGGCCTGATTTCCTCCAGAACCCATTTATTTGTCTTTTTAGCAGTCCCTGATCTCCCTAGAACTCATCTCTACCACCACATTTCCAATGAGTTGATCCTCTTCTTTTCAGCTTTCATCACTGTCCAGCTTTCACATCCATTATAGAAATACTATGGCCTGGATGATTCTGTCTTTGGTGTGTGTTGTGTGCCTTCAAGACGTTTCCAACTTATGGCAATCCTAAGGCGAACCTATCACCGGGTTTTCTTGGGAAGTTTTGTCAGAGGGTTTGCCACTGCCAACCTCTGAGGCTGAGAATCTGTGACTTGCTCAAGCTCACCCAATGTGTTTTCATGGCCGAGCAGAAATTCAAGCCCTAGTCTCCTAGTATACTAGCCAAATGCTCAAACCACTACACCAGTATGTAATGATACAGCTTTACACTTTACTGGTGGATTGAAGGAAGCCATGGCTGCCACCCTGAGTATGCAAGACCTGAGCAGAGCAATTGATGATTGAGGATCTTAGAAGTCTCCATTTCGTAGGGTCACCATGAGTCAAAGTTGACTTGGTGCCAAATAACACCAAAAACAACCTTACCCTTGAGGATTTCATCTACTCCCTTCATGGCTGCCTCCCAAAGTCTTAGGATGCATCTACACTGCAGAAATAATGCAGTTTGACATGACTTTAAGTGCTATTGCTCCATCCTACAGAATCCTGGGATTTGTAGTTTTACACAGTCTTACACCTTCCCTGTTAAAGAGTCCTGGAGTCCCACAAAACTACAAATCCCAGGATTCTGTAGGATGGAGCCATGGCCTTTAAAATGGTGTCAAACTGTGTTATTTCTCCAGTGTATCTCTACCCAAAGTCTTCTGATTTCTTGACTGCAGTCTCTCTTTGCATTAATGACTGAACCAGGGTATAGGAAATCTTTAACTATTTCAATTTCCTAGACTTCTGCTTCTCTTTTCTGGCAGATAAAGAAAATGAATTGCCCCCAGGAGAAGTAATTCACTTTGTGAATAGATTTTCGGGGTCTCCTTCATGGCTTACTATTTAAAAAAAAAAGCAGCTATAAAATCAGGGGTTGTATCTGGGCATCTTTGGCAGTCCATGTGGTCCCAAGATCCACCTTGAATCCCATTTGGGAGAAAGGTAGGATATAAATCCCATAAATAAATAAGAAAATAAAATCCCAAGGGCAGAAAATTGGCCCAATAGAAGGAGCCAATATGATGTAGTGCAGGGGTAGGCAATCTTTTTGAGCCGGGGGCCGGGTTGCTGTCCCTCAGACAACTGGGGGGCCAAAGCCAAAAAATAAATAATTAAATATTTTTTTTAAAAAATTACATATATAAATAAACCAGGACAAATGTAGGACAAAATTTTCAAATGGAAGACACTTTTTTTAAAAAAAATGGAGGACACACGAAAAAAATTTGCTGATTTTTTAAAAAATGTTAATATAAATGCATGTTTCTGAGGCTTCTATAGACAATTGCCCCCCAAAGGCCCCGGCGGCAATCGGCGGCAGGACCGGGCTGGGGCCGGTCCCAAGGCCTCACCGGGCCGCATCCGGCCTGCGGGCCGCAGGTTGCCTACCCCTGATGTAGTGGTTTGTACTGTCTTATACAGGCAAGCATTCTGCTGGCGAAACATCAGGAAGAAACTCTTCTAGAACATGGCTGCATAGCCCTCAAAACCCACAAAAAACTATGGATCCTGGCCATGAAAGCCTTCGACTTCACATTGTTTTATACTTGTTGTTTGCCACCTTGAGTCCCTATACTGGGAGAAAAGTGGGATATAAAATAATAATAATAATAATAATAATAATAATAATAATAATAATAATAATTTGAGTGTTGGACTAAGACTTTGGAGACTAAGGAATCAAATCCCGGCTCATCCATGTAAATCCACTAGGCGACTTTGGGCACATCACACTCTCTCAGCCTCAGAAGATGGCTGGCACACCTTCTCTGGAGAAATGTGCCAAGAAAACCTTGTGATATGTTCGCCTTAGGGTCACAAAAAGTCAAAAATGATTTGAGGGCACACAACTGCAGCAGCAGCAGCAACAACAACCTACTGTAGTTGCTCACCCTTGCTATAAAAGCTTATAGTTTCTTTCAGCTCCTTTTTTATATTCTCTTGCCCTTCTGAAATGATTAAGATAGCAAAATCTGTTGGATAGAATCTGTTTTTCTCGCCATCCATACATACACAGACACATGCACACATTCAATTAGGCAGCAAGGATGGGGCCAGGCTGGGATGAAAATTGTACTAGATGAGTGAAACAAATTTACAAGTTATATTTTCCTGTGAGACACTTAAGGGAAAGCATCACTTGTTTTGCAAGAGAAAGAAATTAGGTGGTGTTGGCTGATTTCAGCATTGGTTCCTCATCTGAAACTATAGCATTAGTGCAGGTATCAGAGGTGGTTTGGCGCATGTTGCTTGGATAGCACTTGGGCTAGAATCCTGTTGGAGACAAATAAGGAGAACAGTGGTGTACCTAGTATATTTGAGACCCAGTGCAGATCATTTTTGATACCTCCTTGAGGCTGTGCAGACCCGCGCCAATAAAAGCTGGCCTGGGGGCAGAGTTGGGGCATAGCATCCATATGATGCATACCCTGGCTCTGCCCCCAGGCTGGCGTGGCGCCGCTCACTGCACCACATGGCGTGCAGCATCATGGTGCTCCTCTGGCATTGCATCCACACAACACAGCATCAAAGGGGCACTGTAATGCCACAGTGCCGCTGTGATTGCGCCCTTTGCAGAGCACAAAAAGGAGTCACTTTTTGTAGCTCCTTTTTGCACCCTGCAAAGGCCTGATTGGGGCTGCAGCATGTGGTTGACGTGGCCTCAATCTGGCTGTAAAGGGGGCGGCTGTGCTCTATGCTCTTTATCAGCATTTTCCAGGTCTGGCGAAGGTGCTGGGTGGGTGGGAAAGGGAGGAGACTTGCTTTCCCATCTGGCCAGCCGACCCATGAGACCCAGAAAGCACCCCTTTCCCACATCAGGTGACACCCATGTCTGAAATGTTACATGATGCAGCCCAAACCAATCCACCCTCCCCCCCCCCGAGTAATGCTTCTTAAGGGAGAACCGAGGATAGAAAGGCACTTGAAGTTATCCATTTGTAATGGCAGGAGTCTACCATATTAATGGGGAAGTGGATTCACTCTGGGTTTTACTCTAAATGTTTAAAAAGTTATCCAATGTGTTGCTCCCATTTGGGCATTAAGATTCAGCGCCTCATTCAAAGATCACAGCTGGAATCCTGTTGGGGACTTAACGTCTTCATAAGTGGACTTACATCTGTGGCAAATGGGCAGTTCTGCAATGTCTGTATCCACTAAGAAGCTGCTGTTACATTATTACGTAATGGAGCCAGCCAGGTGGCTCATGCACATTGGGACTGATGCACAACACCAGCTAGGTATTGTCAGAACCTGTTGTGCAATGGGACACTCTTGCTGGTTAAAGCAATGTCAAACTGCATTCTTTCTGCAGTGCAGATGCAGGCCTAAAGCTACAGATCTGTAGCTGCTTCATAAGCCCTTATCAGACGAGTGTGGAACTGGGGATCTTCTGCACTGGGCGGTTCGAATTCACGTTATTTCGCACAATACCATCATACCAGCATTCGAATGGCCCAATCCACACTCACGTGAATGTGCAAGCTGCTGAACTGAATGCGTACTGGCTCCTCTTTTTGGAGCGTGTTGGCCAGTGCGCTGATAAGGGGATTGGCAATATCCTGGATTGGGGCTCTGTTCGATCTCAGTGCGAATGGGTCTGGTGTGACTACCCAGTCCTGAATTCCATCGCAAGACCCCCAGATTTCAATGTTTACTTCCGGTGGGTCTTTCCTCTTGCCGGTTCCAGGGAAGCGGGGGGGGGGAGGCGGTTCCAGCGGCCTCCTCCTCCTCC